>NC_083243.1:8770270-8974123 GCF_032191835.1 Heteronotia binoei | reverse complement strand
GCTAAGTGTGCGGACTCTTATCTGGGAGAACCGGGTTTGATTCCCCACTCCTCCACTTGCAGCTGCTGGAATGGCCCTGGGTCAGCCATAGCTCTGGCAGAGGTTGCCCTTGAAAGGGCAGCTGCTGTGAGAGCCCTCTCAGCCCCACCCGCCTCACAGGATGTCTGTTGTAGGGGAGGAAGGGAAAGGAGATTGTAGGCCACTCTGAGACTCTGTCCTTGAAAGGGCAGCTGCTGAGAGAGCCCTCTCAGCCCCACCCACCTCACAGGGTATCTCTTGTGGGGGAGGAAGGGAAAGGAGATTGTAGGCCGCTCTGAGACTCTGTCCTTGAAAGGGCAGCTGCTGTGAGAGCCCTCTGAGCCCCACCCACTTCACAGGGTATCTGTTGTGGGGGAGGAAGGGAAAGGAGATTGTAGGCCGCTCTGAGACTCTGTCCTTGAAAGGGCAGCTGCTGTGAGAACCCTCTCCAGCCCCACCCACCTCACAGGGTGTCTGTTGTGGAGGAGGAAGGGAAAGGAGATTGTGAGCCGCTCTGAGACTC
This sequence comes from Heteronotia binoei, assembly GCF_032191835.1. Lineage (NCBI taxonomy): Eukaryota > Metazoa > Chordata > Lepidosauria > Squamata > Gekkonidae > Heteronotia > Heteronotia binoei. The sequence goes on along the minus strand of NC_083243.1, from coordinate 8,973,582 downwards.
TTCGGAGTGGAGGGCGGGATATAAATCCAATATCTTCTTCTTCTTCTCTTGGAGGATTGGCTACATCAGCGGTGTGGCCTAAAATGCAAACAAACTCCTGCTAGAATTCCATTCTTGGATGTTGTCGATCTTCCGAGCTGCGTGGCTGTGGTCTTGGCATTGTGAGACCTGATGTTTCGCCAGTAACAGTCACAGTAACTGTGACTGGCATCCTCAGAGGTGTAACCCAGAAAAACCGGAGTTCTCTCTGGGTCAAATCTCCCATTTCAACAGCTGGGTCAAGGGCCTCTGGTCAATCATGGGATCACCCCTCTGTTGGGCTATAGCAGCCCAGTCGTGCTAACCCCCAACGTCAGTCTTGTCTGCATTAGGGGAAGACCTGGGGCTCAGTGGCAGAACATCCACTTGGCATGCAGAAGGTCTCAGGTTCAATCCATGACATCTCCAGTCTCGTTTGGAGTACTGTGTACAATTCTGGTCACCGCACCTCAAAAAGGATATTACAGCATTGGGGAAAAGTCCAGAAAAGGGCAAGTAGAATGATTAAAGGTTTGGAACACTTTCCCTAGGAAGAAAGGTTAAAACGCTTGGGGCTCTTTAGCTTGGAGAAATGTCGACTGAGGGGTGACATGATAGAGGTTGACAAGATTATGCATGGGATGGAGAAGGTAGAGAAAGAAGTCCTTTTCTCCCTTTCTCACAAGACAAGAACTCGTGGACACTCAGTGAAATTGCTGAGCAGTCAGGTTAGAACGGAGAAAAGGAAGTATTTCTTCACCCAAAGGGTGATTAACATGTGGAATTCACTGCCACAGGAGGTGGTGGCAGCTACAAGCATAGCCAGCTTCAAGAGGGGATTGGATAAAAATATGGAGCAGAGGTCCATCAGTGGCTATTAACCACAGCGTATTGTTAGAACTCTCTGTCTGGGGGCAGTGATGCTCTGTGTTCTTGGTGCTTTGGAGAGGGATGGCAAAGTGGAAGGGCTTCTAGCCCCACTTGTGAACCTCCTGATGGCACTTGGGGGGGGGGGGGTTGGCCACTGTGTGACACAGAGTGTTGGACTGGATGGGCCATTGGCCTGATCCAACATGGCTTCTCTTATGTGACACAGAGTGTTGGACTGGATGGGCCACTGGCCTGATCCAACATGGCTTCTCTTATGTGACACAGAGTGTTGGACTGGATGGGCCATTGGCCTGATCCAACATGGCTTCTCTTATGTTCTTATGTGACACAGAGTGTTGGACTGGAGGGGCCTCTGGCCTGATCCAACATGGCTTCTCTTATGTTCTTATGTGACACAGAGTGTTGGACTGGAGGGGCCACTGGCCTGATCCAACATGGCTTCTCTTATGTTCTTATGTGACACAGAGTGTTGGACTGGAGGAGCAACCGGCCTGATCCAACATGGCTTCTCTTATGTTCTTCTGTGACACAGCGTGTTGGACTGGAGGGGCCACTGGCCTGATCCAACATGGCTTCTCTTATGTTCTTATGTGACACAGAGTGTTGGACTGGAGGGGCCACTGGCCTGATCCAACATGACTTCCCTTATGTTCTTATGTGACACAGAGTGTTGGACTGGAGGGGCCATTGGGCTGATCCAACATGGCTTCTCTTATGTTCTTATGTGACACAGAGTGTTGGACTGGATGGGCCATTGGGCTGATCCAACATGGCTTCTCTTATGTTCTTATGTGACACAGAGTGTTGGACTGGATTGGCCATTGGGCTGATCCAACATGGCTTCTCTTATGTTCTTATGTGACACAGAGTGTTGGACTGGATGGGCCACTGGCCTGATCCAACATGACTTCTCTTATGTTCTTATGTGACACAGAGTGTTGGACTGGATGGGCCATTGGGTTGATCCAACAGGGCTTCTCTTATGTTCTTATGTGACACAGAGTGTTGGACTGGATGGGCCATTGGGCTGATCCAACAGGGCTTCTCTTATGTTCTTATGTGACACAGAGTGTTGGACTGGATGGGCCACTGGCCTGATCCAACAGGGCTTCTCTTATGTTCTTATGTGACACAGAGTGTTGGACTGGATGGGCCACTGGCCTGATCCAACAGGGCTTCTCTTATGTGACACAGAGTGTTGGACTGGATGGGCCACTGGCCTGATCCAACAGGGCTTCTCTTATGTTCTTATGTGACACAGAGTGTTGGACTGGATGGGCCATTGGGCTGATCCAACATGGCTTCTCTTATGTTCTCTTATGTTCTTAAAAGGACCAGGCAGGAGGTGATGTGAAAGATCTCTGCCTGAGACCCTGGAGAGCAGCTGCCAGCCTGAGTAGGCAATACTTACCTTGATGGACCAAGAGCCTGATTCAGCATAAGAGAGCTTCGTGTGTTCAGGAGAATCTGCCCTCTGTCTGCCTGTCAGTTCAGCCTTTTGGAGTTCCTTTCTGGTGCCCATAAATTCTCCACTTCCAGATCCTTCCGCAACTAGAACTTACAGTCCCCAAACTAAGCCACCAAGAATCTCCTTCTGAGGTCCTGGCACTGCTCGGTCCATGAATCATCCCAAAATTCGGAGGGTTCTTTTTGTAGATGAGACATAAGCAAAGCCGCTAATGAAATCAATTCATTTTACACGCCTGATAAATCTCAGAATGCCTTAAAGCAACGCAAAAGCGGGGCTGGATGTTTTGGGTGTTTGGTGCAGCTGCATTTTCGAGGGCTCGGGTCACACCAGGGTGAAGAGCTGGGATTAAAGAACCCCTCCGTTGTTCCAAGCACACATTTTAGGACAGAACGGAGAATCTGTCCTGGGACGTTCATTCTTTGTACTCGCATTTCTCATAAACCTCACTTTTCAGGAATCCATTTGGTGGGGGAAAAATGCGAGGCAGAGAGAGAAACCGAAGGAGGAGCTGATAATGCGAATTCAGTCTATCTAAGCCAGGGGCGGCCAAACTTGCTTAACACAAGAGCCACATAGAATAAAGGTCAGATGTCTGAAAGCCACAAGACGGAAGGAAGGAAGGAAGGAAGGAAGGAAGGAAGGAAGGAAGGAAGGAAGGAAGGAAGGAAGGAAGGAAGGAAGGAAGGAAGGAAGGAAGGAAGGAAGGAAGGAAGGAAGGAAGGAAGGAAGGACAGAAAGAAGGAGGGAAGGAAAGAAGGAGGGAAGGAAGGAAGGAAGGAGGGAGGGAGGGAGGGAAGGAAGGAAGGAGGGAAGGAAGGAAGGAAGGAAGGAAGGAAGGAAGGAAGGAAGGAAGGAAGGAAGGAAGGAAGGAAGGAAGGAAGGAAGGAAGGGGGAAGGACAGAAGGAAGGACAGAAAGAAGGAGGGAGGGAGGGAAGGAAAGAAGGAGGGAAGGAAGGAAGGAAGGAAGGAAGGAAGGAAGGAAGGAAGGAAGGAGGGAGGGAGGGAGGGAAGGAAGGAAGGAAGGAAGGAAGGAAGGAAGGAAGGAAGGAAGGAAGGAAGGAAGGAAGGAAGGAAGGAAGGAAGGAAGGAAGGAAGGAAGGAAGGAAATTAGATGGGAGGAGGGAGGGAGAAGTGGAAAGAAAGCAACCTCAAGCTGGCTTGGAAAAGTGATCTAAAGAGAGAAATGCCTTTTCCAAGTTGGCCAGCAGGGTGGTGGGGGATTCGAGAGCCACGCAATAAGTGTGAAAGAGCCAAAGTTTGGCTACCCCGATCTAAGCATTCAAAGGACATACATTCACAACAAGAAGGAGAAGAGCAGGTTATTATACCCCTCTTTTCTCTGCCGTAAGGGGTCTCAAAGCAGCTTCCAGTCACCTCCCCTTCCTCTCCCCACAACAGGCACCTTGTGAAGCAGGTGGGGCTGAGGTCACCTAGCTGGCTTCGTTTGGAGGAGTGGGGGAATTGAACCCGGTTCTCAAGATCTGAGTCTGCCACTCTTAATCACTATACACTATACACTCTCAATCACTCTTAATCACTATACTATACTCTTAATACACAAAACCCTGTATACCAGGGGTGGACAATGGTAGCTCTCCAGATGTTTTTTGCCTACAACTCCCATCAGCCCCAGTCAGCATGGCCAATGGCTGGGGCTGATGGAGTTGTAGGCAAAAAACATCTGGAGAGCTACCGTTGGCCACCCCTGCTGTATACAAAAACACATGAAGTTGCCTTACATTAAATCAGACCCTTGTCTATCAGGGTCAGCATTGTGTACTCAGATTGGTGGCTGAGGTCTTTCCCATCGCCTCCTGCCTGGTCCTTTTAACTGGAGATGCTGGGGATTGAACCTGGGTCCTTCTGTAGGCCAAGCAGAGTCTCTTCCACGAAGAAGAAGAAGAAGAAGAAGAAGAAGAAGAAGAAGAAGAAGAAGAAGAAGAAGAAGAAGAAGAAGAAGAAGAAGAAGAAGAAGAAGAAGAAAGAGGAGAAGATTGGATTTATACCCCACCTTTCACTACCTGAAGGTCTCAGAGCGGCTTACAATCTCCTTTCCCCCTCTCTACAACAGACACCTTGTGAACATAAGAACATAAGAGAAGCCATGTTGGATCAGGCCAATGGCCCATCCAGTCCAACACTCTGTATCACACAGTGGCCAAATATATAGCGGCTTACAATCTCCTTTCCCCCTCTCTACAACAGACACCTTGTGAACATAAGAACATAAGAGAAGCCATGTTGGATCAGGCCAATGGCCCATCCAGTCCAACACTCTGTATCACACAGTGGCCAAATATATATATATATATATATATATATATATATATATATATATATATATATATATATAATTTTTATATCCCGCCCTCCCCCGCCAAAGGCGGGCTCAGGGCGGCTCACAGACATGGAATTCCATGATTCAATAAAAAAATGCAAACAGTCTCAGATACAATCAATTACATAATAAATTATTTAAAATAGATAAAATATATAAAATGGGTGCTAAAATACTGTAAGTCATAATATCCACAAGATGGCTAGGTGGCCGCACGTCAAGTTAATCAGGTTCTGTTTCAAAAGCAAGCTGGAAAATAAATGTTTTGCAAGCCCTGCGGAATTGATTCAGGTCCCGCAGGGCTCGTATCATCTCTGGAAGGTGGTTCCACCAACGCGGGGCCATTACTGAGAAGGCTTGCTCCCTAGTAGCCTTCAACCTAGCTTCTCTTGGCCCAGGGACTGTTAGAAGGTTCTGAGAGCTAGATCTCAGTGCTCTCTGGGGAACATATGGGGAGATATACACACACACACACACACACACGCACACACTGTGGCTAATGGTATGGTAGATTGTGTGGTAGATGGGGCTGAGAGCTCTGACAGAAACTGCTCTTTCCAAAACAGCTCTGCCAGATTTATGACTGACTCAAGGTCATTCCAGCAGGTGCAAGTGGAGAAGTGGGGACTCAAACCCAGTCCTGCCAGAGAAGAGTCCGCACACTTAAGTACAACACCAAACCAGCTCTCTAAACCTCCGTACTTCCCTATTCATGAAGCTGCCTTTGTCCCTGAATGTCTGTACTGGTTCTATTGGCTCCTCACCTGTGGAATGCCTCGTGGGAGAAATTTATAAACTTCTGCACGGGGCAGAGAGAGTTGAACTGAAGATGCTGGTCCTTTTCAACTGGCAGTGGGGATTGAACCTGGAACCTTCTTCATGGGCAAGAAGATGTTCTAACACTGAGCCACGGCCCCTCCCAAACAAGAGACCCAATGTACCTTCAAGACGAACATGTAGTGCAGGGGTGGCCAACGGTAGCTCTCCAGATGTTTTTTGCCTACAACTCCCATCAGCCCCAGCTATTGGCCATGCTGACTGGGGCTGATGGGAGTTGGACCAGGCGGTCCGATTCTATGAGCCCCAAAAGAAGGTGCCCCTATCCATTATTTCCAAGGTCTCTCTCTCTCTCTCTCTCTCTCTCTCTCTCGGCTTGACTTCGCGAACGAAGATTTAAGAAGGGTGCAATAGTCCACGTCTGCTGCAGGCTCGCTGGTGGCTGACAAGACCAATGCGGGACAGGCAGGTCCGGCCACAGTGGCTGCAGGGAAAAGTCTGATTTGGGGTTGGTGCTGTAGCAGTGCGATTCTTCCTCAATCTCCTTTTGTCCTCAAGACCAGCTATGCGTGCGTTCTCAAAGTAGGGAAGGTGTTTTAAAAGGTGTGCGGTCCCTTTCAATGTGATGGCCAGAACTCCCTTCGGAGTTCAGTTGTGCTTGTCACACCCTTGCTCCTGGCTCCACCCCCAAAGTCCCCAGATATTTCTTGAATTGGACTTGGCAACCAGTGTTCCTTCTAAGCTGAGTTAACGTGAGCTAGCTCACAGATTTTTAGCCTCCAGCTCGCACGTTTTTGTCTTAGCTCAGGAAAACTGATCCCAGAGCACAGTAATTTACGCAGGAGCTCACAACTTTAAGGCCAGTAGCTCACAAAGTAGATTTTTTGCTCACAAAACTCTGCAGCTTAGAGGGAGCATTGATGATGATGATGATGATGATGATGATGATGATGATGATGATGATGATGATGATAATAATAATTTTTAATTTGTTGGCAACCTTACCTAAAATCCAAGATGGGCGCCCAAGATATTTATACTGGGATGGGTTTAGATATCAATGCTGTGGTAGAGGGGTTGCTTCCTTGTTAGTTGTTAAAAGCTAACTTTTAAGTTGTTAAAAGCTAACTGTTAAGTCGTTAAAAGGTAACTGTTAAGTACTTCTGTTTTGCAGGCCCTCCAGTATTGTGCCAAGTCCCACAGGGCCCTGAACATGCAGGGATAGGGAACGTTGGCTCTCCAGATGTTTTTTGCCTACAACTCCCATCAGCCCCAGACAGCATGGCCAATGGCTGGGGCTGATGGGAGTTGTAGGCAAAAAAAAATCTGGAGAGCCAACGTTCCCTACCCCCGTTTCGCTACAATAAATGTGTTATTCGTTACACTGCCATCTGTTGTTTGGGCTGGGATGAACGAATACGGCTGCTACGCTAGCATTTATTTCCCTTTACAGCAAATCAGCCGTGGATCTCCCCCAAGGCTTTGCTTACGTAAACTCTTAATTCACTATTTTCTGGGAATATTTTTTTTTTAATGCGGGCAGAAACTGGAGGAAATTTCTCTCTGCGTTTCCAAACGGATTTCTTTTCTAACCTCAACGTAGGGCCAAACGAAATGAGACCGTGGGGGAGACGGTCCCAGATTTCCAGCGGTTTTTAAATTTCCATGTGAAAAACAGCTGGAACGGGCACTGTCGGTTGGTTCAGGGCCCGCTGCCAACCTCCAGATCGGGGAGGAAAAAAGGCAAAGCCGCTGTGCATAAACATCCAAAATAAACTTAAAACGACAACACTGATTACACTCACGTTGTGACACTAACAGGTATTGCAGAAATTCCACGCAAGTCACAAAAAAGCAAGGAAGCAGTTTGGCGCCATACAGGCAGTCCAAACGTAAGTCCAACTGAACATAAGAACATAAGAGAAGCCATGTTGGATCAGGTCAATGGCCCATCCAGTCCAACACTCTGTGTCACATAAGAACATAAGAGAAGCCATGTTGGATCAGGCCAATGGCCCATCCAGTCCAACACTCTGTGTCACATAAGAACATAAGAGAAGCCATGTTGGATCAGGTCAATGGCTCATCCAGTCCAACACTCTGTGTCACATAAGAACATAAGAGAAGCCATGTTGGATCAGGTCAATGGCCCATCCAGTCCAACACTCTGTGTCACATAAGAACATAAGAGAAGCCATGTTGGATCAGGTCAATGGCCCATCCAGTCCAACACTCTGTGTCACATAAGAACATAAGAGAAGAAGAAGAAGAAGAAGAAGAAGAAGAAGAAGAAGAAGAAGAAGAAGAAGAAGATATTGGATTTATATCCCGCCCTCCACTTCGAAGAGTCTCAGAGCGGCTTACAATCTCCTTTACCTTCCTCCCCCACAACAGACACCCTGTGAGGTGGGTGGGGCTGGAGAGGGCTCTCACAGCAGCTGCCCTTTCAAGGACAACCTCTGCCAGAGCTATGGCTGACCCAAGGCCATTCCAGCAGGTGCAAGTGGAGGAGTGGGGAATCAAACCCGGTTCTCCCAGATAAGAGTCCGCACACTTAACCACTACACCAAACTGGCTCTCCTGTTGGATCAGGTCAATGGCTCATCCAGTCCAACACTCTGTGTCACATAAGAACATAAGAGAAGCCATGTTGGATCAGACCAATGGCCCATCCAGTCCAACACTCTGTGTCACATAAGAACATAAGAGAAGCCCTGTTGGATCAGGCCAGTGGCCCATCCAGTCCAACACTCTGTGTCACATAAGAGAAGCCCTGTTGGATCAGGCCAATGGCCCCTCCAGTCCAACACTCTGTGTCACACAGTGGCCAAAAATGTGTGTGTTTGTGTGTGTGTGTGTATATATATATATATATATATATATATATATATATATATATGTGTGTGTGTGTGTGTGTGTGTATACACACACACACACATATATATACTGTGACAAATAGCTACTAATGGACCTCTGCTCCATATTTTTATCCAATCCCCTTTTAAAGCTGGCTATGCTTGTAGCCGCCACCACCTCCTGTGGCAGTGAATTCCACATGTTAATCACCCTTTGGGTGAAGAAGTACCTCCTTTTATCCGTTCTAACCCGACTGCTCAGCAATTTCATTGAATGCCCACGAGTTCTTGTATTGTGAGAAAGGGAGAAAAGTACTTCTTTCTCTACCTTATCCATCCATGCAGAATCTTGTAAACCTCTATCATGTCATCCTGCAGTCGACGTTTCTCCAAGCTAAAGAGCCCCAAGCGTTTTAACCTTTCTTCATAGGGAAAGTGTTCCAAACCTTTAATCATTCTAGTTGCCCTTTTCTGCACCTTTTCCAATGCTGTGATATCCTTTTTGAGGTGCGGTGACCAGAATTGCACACAGTATTCCAAATGAGACCGCACCATCGATTTATACAGGGACATTATGATACTAGCTGATTTGTTTTCAATTCCCTTCCTAATTCCCAGTATGGCGTTGGCCTTTTTTATTGCTATCGCACACTGTCTTGACATTTTCAGTGAGTTATCTACCACAACCCCAAGATCTCTCTCTTGGTCAGTCTCTGCCAGTTCACACCCCATCAACTTGTATTTGTAGCTGGGATTCTTGGCCCCAATGTGCATTACTTTGCACTTGGCCACATTCAACCGCATCTGCCACGTTGACGCCCACTCACCCAGCCTCAACAGATCCCTTTGGAGTTCCTCACAATCCTCTCTGGTTCTCACCACCCTGAACAATTTAGTGTCATCTGCAAACTTGGCCACTTCACTGCTTACTCTCAACTCCAAATCATTTATGAACAAGTTAAAGAGCATGGGACCCAGTATTGAGCCCTGCGGCACTCCACTGCTTACTGTCCTCCACTGTGAAGACTGCCCATTTATACTCACTCTCTGCTTCCTATTAATGATTTACAAGAGGACCTGTCCTTTTACTCCAGGACTCTTGAGCTTATTAAGGAGCCTTTGATGAGGAACTTTATCAAAAGCTTTCTGGAAGTCCAGGTAAACAATATCTATCGGGTCTCCTTTGTCCACATGTTTGTTCACCCCCTCAAAGAAATGTAACAGGTTAGTGAGGCAAGATCTTCCCTTACAGAACCCATGCTGAGTCTTCCTCAATAACCCGTGTCCATCAATATGCCTACTAATTCTGTCCTTGATAATGGTTTCTACCAACTTTCCCAGTATTGAAGTCAGACTGACTGGTCTGTAGATTCCCGGATCTCATCTGGAACCCTTTTTAAAGATGGGGGTGATATTTGCTACCTTCCAGTCCTCAGAAACAGAGGCAGATTTCAATGAAAGATTACATATTTTTGTCAGAAGATCCACAAGTTCAACTTTGAGTTCTTTCAGAACTCTTGGATGTATGCCATCCGGACCTGGTGACTTATTAGTTTTTAATTCGTCAATCAGTTGTAGGACCTCCTCTCTTGTCACCTCAATCTGACTCAGGTCTTTATTTATTTATTTATTTATTCTATAACTTATATCCCGCCCTTCCCACAAAGTGGCTCAGGGCGGCTCACAACAAACAATAAAACAATAAAACAAAGTTCAAAATTATTACATTTAAAAGTTAAAACATTTAAAAACCTAAAAACCTTAAAATTTTAACATTAAATCTATACCATATGAGTCACAGAAGTCTAATAAGCTACATTTATTTCCCAGTCAGGCGTAGGCTAACCGGAAGAGGGTTGTCTTACAGGCCCTGCGGAACTGAGCAAGGTCCCGCAGGGCCCTCACCTCTTCCGGCAGCTGGTTCCACCATGTAGGGGCCATTGTGGAAAAGGCCCTGTCTCTGGTTGTCTTGAGACGGACTTCCTTAGGCATGGGGATGTAAGTGTAAGTGGTTCTGGAGCAGGCAAACACTTCTCATCTTCCACAGTGAAGACGGAAGCAAAAAATGCATTCAGCTTCTCAGCCATTTCCCTATCCTCCATCAGTAATCCTTTGACCCCTTGGTCATCCAAGGGCCCCACTGCCTCCCTGGCTGGTTTCCTGCTTCTAATATATTTGAAGAAATTTTTATTGTTGGTCTTTATGTTTTTTGCAATATGCTCCTCATAGTCCCTTTTTGCCTACCTGATCACAGTCTTGCATTTGATTTGCCACTGCCTGTGTTCCCTTTTATTAATCTCACTTGGACTAGCTTTCCACCGCTTAAAGGAGTCCTTCTTACCTTTTACAGCTTCCATTACTTTGTTTGTTAACCATGCAGGCCTTCTCTTATACCTGTTTGTACCTTTCCTAACTTGTGGTATGTATTTTATCTGAGCTTCTAGGATTGTAGTTTTAAATAGCCTCCAAGCTTCCCCAAGGGTTTTGACTGTATTTACCTTTCCTTTCAGTTTCCTCTTCACATGCCTCCTCATCTCAGAGAATTTACCCCTTTTAAAGTTAAACGTCGTTGTGCTGGTCTCTCTATTTATACAAATGGTGAAATCAATAACGTTATGGTCACTGCTCCCAAGTGATGCGATCACTTTTACATCTCTCACCAAGTCTTGGGCATTACTTAGGACCAAATCCAGGATCGCCCCACCCCTGGTAGGTTCTGAGACCATCTGCTCCATAGCACAGTCACTGAGAGCATTTTGAAACTCAATCTCTTTCTCTCAACCAGAACACATATTGACCCAATCAATCTGCGGGTAGTTAAAATCACCAATGATGACACAGTTTTTACGTCTAGCCACTATCTTTAAGCCTTCCCTCATATTATAATCGTCCTCTATCTTTTGATTTGGTGGGCGATAACAAACTCCCATAGTTAAAGTTCCTTTTGGGCCCTCTATTTCAACCCAAAGCATTTATAGAAGGGAATCTAATTCTTTGACCTCAGTCTTACTGGACCGTATACCCTCTCTGACATACAGAGCGACCCCACCTCCAACCCTTCCCTCCCTATCCTTCCGATATAACTTATATCCAGGAATCACCGTGTCCCACTGATTCTTCTCATTCCACCAAGTTTCTGAAATTCCCACAATGTCTATGTTTTCTCCCAACACTAAACATTCCAACTCACCAATTTTACTTTGAACACTTCTAGCATTTGTGTAGAAACATCTATAATTTCCCAGGCAAGCTAGGCCCGCCACCTTCCTCCTGCCGCCTCGAGACTCAGGCAGGCAGTCCATTCTGTTTGTCACCATCTCAGTGGACAACTCTGGTCCATTACCCGGTAGAAAAGTAACTTCGTCTCTTTGAGATGAGTCTTCCCGAACCAGAGACATTTCATCTCCTGTCGGCTTTCCCCCAAGATTTAGTTTAAAAACTGCTCTGCCACCTTTTTGATTTTAAGCGCCAGCAGCCTGGTTCCATCCGGGGACAAGTGGAGACCGTCTCTTTTGTACAGCTCCGGCTTGTTCCAGAAAGCATCCCAGTGCCTAACAAACTTAAACCCTTCCTCCTTACACCATCGTCTCATCCACACATTGAGACTTCTAATTTGTGCCTGTCTCTCCAGCCCTGCACGTGGAACAGGTAGCACTTCCGAGAAGGCTACCTTGGAGGTCCTGACTCTTGAGTCAGAACTAGCAACCCTACAGGCAGCTTCATCTTAAACGTCAAAGCAGATTATCTCTTCAAATCGCAATGCTTCTAACTCTGTGTTCCCTCCTGTAATGTGGCTTTGCCTTTTTCCTCCCCTCCGTCTTTGCGTATCTCACTTTTGTTGCCAAACCAGGTTGGGTCTGAAGACCACTTGGAATTCTAACCAATCTCCAGACTTCAGTGTTTTGGAGTGGGCAGTCAACATGGCTGGACATTGAGGGGGGCTCCGTCACTCTCAGGGTGTATCGGTGTTATCTCCTTGAATGGGATGCCTCTCTTTTTCTCAACCCGGGAGCTGCCCTTTGACCCCTCCTCTCCCTCCCTTTGTCCTCTCCCACACAGCACATGGCCTTCCATGGAGACACATGTCTTTTTGGGTCTCTCCTGTAGATTTGATGTAACTAGTTGATGCAGAAAAGGGCAACTAGAATGATTCAAGGGTGGGACCGTGGCTCAGTGGTAGAGCATCGGCTTGGGAAGCAGAAGGTCCCAGGTTCAATCCCCGGCATCTCCAACTAAAAAGGGTCCAGGCAAAGAGGCATGAAAAACCTCAGCTTGAGACCCTGGAGAGCCGCTGCCAGTCTGAGTAGACAATACTGACTTTGATGGACCCAGGGTCTGATTCAGTAGAAGGCAGCTTCATATGTCCATAAGGGTTGGAACACTTCCCCTATGAAGAAACGTTAAAACGCTTGGGGTTTTTTAGCTTGGAGAAACGTCGACTGCGGGGTTGACATGATAGAGGTTGACAAGATTATGCATGGGATAGAGAAGGTAGAGAAAGAAGTACTTTTCTCCCTTTCTCACAATACAAGAACCCTGGAAATTCAATGAAATTGATGAGCAGTCAGGTTAGAACTGATAAAAGGAAGTACTTCTTCACCCAAAGGGTGATTAACATGTGGAATTCACTGCCACAGGAGGTGGTGGTGACTACAAGCATAGACAGCTGCAAGAAGGGATTGGATAAGCATATGGAGCAGAGGTTCATCAGTGGCTATTAGCCACAGGGTATAGATGGAACTATCTGTCTGGGGGCAGTGATGCTCTGTATTCTGGGTGCTTTGGGGGGGCACAGAGGGAGGACTTCTAGTGTCCTGGCCCCACCGGTGGACTTCCTGATGGCACTTGGAGGCTTTTGGCCACTGTGTGACACAGAATGTTGGACTGGATAGGCCATTGGCCTGATCCAACGTGGCTTCTCTTATGTTCTTATTTCTGGGGCAAGTGATGCTCTGTATTCTTGGTGCTTGGGGAAGGGGGGGACAGTGGAGGGCTTCTAGAGAGGATGGTGTGGAATTATTTTCTGTGGTCCCAGAAGGTAGGACCAGAACCACGGGGTTGAAATGAAATCAAAAGAGTTTCCAGCTCAACATTAGGAAGAACTTTCTGACCGTGAGAGCGATTCCTCAGTGGAACAGGCTTCCTCGGGAGGTGGTGGGCTCTCCTTCCTTGGAGAGGTCTGGAGACCAAGTCCTATGAGGAAAGGCTGAAGGAGCTGGGCATGTTTAGCCTGGAGTGGAGGGGGCTGAGAGGGGATATGATCACCATCTTCAAGTCCTTGAAGGGCTGTCCTAAAGAGGATGGTGTGGGATTGTTTTCTGTGGTCCCGGAAGAACCACGGGGTTGAAATGAAATCCAAAGAGTTTCCAGCTCAACATTAGGAAGAACTTCCTGACTGTTAGAGCGGTTCCTCAGTGGAACAGGCTTCCTCGGGATGTGGTGGGCTCTCCTTCCTTGGAGGTTTTTAAACAGAGGCTGGATGGCCATCTGACAGCGATGAAGATCCTGTGAATTTAGGGGGAGGTGTTTGTGAGTTTCCTGCATTGTGCGGCGAGTTGGACTAGATGACCCTGGAGGTCCCTTCCAACTCTATGATTCTATCTAATAAAGAGCTGATTATCACAACCACCTCGCCTCTTCAGTGCATCGAACCCACTATATTAATAAACATCAGATGTTTGAGAGCCGCAAGACACAAATGTCCGATGTTTGAGTTCCAGGAGGAATGCAAATAGACAGAGGGAGGGAGAGGTGGAAAGAAAGGAACTTTAACTTTAAATACATTCTCCGAGCCGCTGGCTGGCTCGGCTTGGAAAAAGGAAAAGGAAAGGTCCCCTGTGCAAGCACCAGTTGTTTCCGACTCTGGGGTGACGTTGCTTTCACAATGTTTTCACGGCAGACTTTTTTACGGGGTGGTTTGCCATTGCCTTCCCCAGTCCTCTACACTTCCCCCCCCAGCAAGCTGGGTACTCATTTTACCGACCTCAGAAGGATGGAAGGCTGAGTCAACCTCGAGCCGGCTACCTGAATTTAAGGAAAAGGAAAGGTCCCCAGCTTGCTGGGGGGGAAGCGTAGAGGACTGGGGAAAGCAATGGCAAACCACCCCGTCAAAAGTCTGCCGTGAAAACGTTGTGAAAGCAACGTCACCCCAGAGTCGAAAACGACCGGTGCTTGCACAGGGGACCTTTCCTTTCCTTTCCTCTGCCCCGAGGCCTCCATATATGTAAAATGTTTATTTAAACCAATCTTCTGATGAGCGGCCAAAATGCCTTCCCTGCCAGAAAAGCGTCAAGCGGGGAAACGTGAACGGGATCACGGCCTCCTCTATCATGCCGGCTAGCCTTCTTCTCCAAGACGCTGACCTGACAAGTCGTCCCAGCGGAATGTAGAATGTTTTAAGTTTCACATGCCGGAGTCCTTTGGAAGTTTTCGCTTATTTATGTATTTGCTGCTAATGAGTTCTGGAAGTTCCCTTTCCTTTCTGATTTTGGAAAAGGATTGGGGGGAAATATTTTGAAGAGATAGGGCTAATCCGGGGGCGGGGGGGTGGAGTTGGGAGAAATAAGAGAGGGAAGAAAAAAATATTCCGCGGGATTGTCCCTCGAGACAGTCGGAGCTCTGTGAAGTATCGAAATGTATTTATTTATGCAAACGTTTATATCCTTCCACTTCTCGCCGCTCAAGGCGGCTCGGGATAATCGTTGAAAGGGTTTGCAGTTTCAAAGCCAAAAACAAAATGGCGGCGGGGGTGGTGGAGAAGGAGGAGGAAAAGTCTGAGTCTAGGGTTGCCAGGTCTGTGCGGGGCCGGCGCGTGGGAGTTGGCGAACTAGGCGATGGCCTAGGGCGCCAGCTCCCAAGAGGGGCGGAGGGCGTAGAATCATAGAGTTGGAAGGGACCTCCAGGGTCATCTAGTCCAACCCCCTGCACAATGCAGGAAACTCACAAACACCTCCCCCCAAATTCACAGGATCTTCATCCATGTCAGATGGCCATCTGGCCTCTGTTTAAAAACCTCCAAGGAAGGAGAGCCCACCACCTCCCGAGGAAGCCTCTTCCACTGAGAAATTGCTCTAAAGGTCAGGAAGTTCTTTCTCATTCCCAGAGATCCCAGAATCTCTTTTGACTTAATTCCAACCCGTTGGTTCTGGTCCTACCTTCCTGGGCCACAGAAAACAATTCTAAACCACCCTCTAGATCAGGGGTGGCCAACGGTAGCTCTCCAGATGCTTCTTGCCTACAACTCCCATCAGCCCTAGCCATTGGCCATGCTGGCTGGGGCTGATGGGAGTTGTAGGCAAAAAAAACATCTGGAGAGCTACCGTTGGCCACCCCTGCTCTAGATGACAGCCCTTCAGTTTGGTGTAGTGGTTAAGTGTGCGGACTCTTATCTGGGAGAACCGGGTTTGATTCCCCACTCCTCCACTTGCACCTGCTGGAATGGCCCTGGGTCAGCCATAGCTCTGGCAGAGGTTGTCCTTGAAAGGGCAGCTGCTGTGAGAGCCCTCTCCAGCCCCACCCACCTCACAGGGTGTCTGTTGTGGGGGAGGAAGGGAAAGGAGATTGTGAGCCGCTCTGAGACTCTGTCCTTGAAAGGGCAGCTGCTGTGAGAGCCCTCTCAACCCCACCCACCTCACAGGGTGTCTGTTGTGGGGGAGGAAGGGAAAGGAGATTTTAGGCTGCTCTGAGACTCTTTCCTTGAAAGGGCAGCTGCTCTGAGAGCCCTCTCCAGCCCCACCCACCTCACAGGGTGTCTGTTGTGGGGGAGGAAGGGAAAGGAGATTGTGAGCCGCTCTGAGACTCTGAGTGGAAGGCGGGGTATAAATCCAATATCATCATCATCTTCTTATTCTTCTTCAAGGACTTGAAGATGGTGATCCTTGCACCTCTTAGCTGCCTCCTCTCCAGGCTAAACAGGCCCAGCTCCTTCAACCTTTCCTCATAGGACTTGGTCTCCAGACCCCTCACCATCTTCGTCGCCCTCCTCTGGACCCGTTCCAGCTTGTCTATATTGTTCTTAAAATGTGGTTCCCAAAACTGAACACAATACTCCAGGTGAGGTCTTACCAGAACAGAGTAAAGCGATACCATCACATCACGTGATCTGGACACGAGACTTCTGTTGATACAGCCCAAAACAGCATTTGCCTTTTTAGCCATCCTGTCCATTCACACCATTCCTGAGCCTCCCACTCAATTTATCTCGGCTTACAGGGATCAGAGGTGCTGCCACGGTCCCTCAGAGCCGAGAAAGAGCGGAGTTTCCCTTCCCCAGCATCCTCTGAGGAAAGGGACTCAGCTGCAGGAAAGTCGAGCGGGGGGGGGGGGGGGAGAGGTTGCACTGAGAGCCAGTTTGATGTAGTGGTTAAGTGTGCGGACTCTTATCTGGGAGAACAGGGTTGGATTCCCCACTCCTCCACTTGCACCTGCTGGGATGGCCTTGGGTCAGCCACAGCTTTTGTAGACTTGTCCTTGAAAGGGCAGCTTCTGTCAGAGCTCTCTCAGCCTCACCCACCTCACGGGGTGTCCTGTTGTGAGGGAGGAAGATATAGGAGATTGTGAGCCTCTCTGATTCAGAGAGAAGGGCGGGGTATAAATCTGCAGTCTTCTTCTTCTTCAAGATGGCCCTCCATGCAAATGGGGCAACCTGACCCCACTCGGTCTTCCCACGCTGCGGGAAGGTCAAGTGGAAAGGGGCGTTTCCATGGGGGGGGTCCTCAAGAGGAGCCCTCGGTGCAAATGGAGCCCCATTTGGGCCAGTGCTAAGGGGCCTCTCCCACTGGAGGGCGAGGGGTGGAGCCTTGCCTGGGGCAGCAAAACCCCCAACACTAGCCCTGGGTCTGTGTTGGAAAATACCTGGAAATTTTGAGGGTGGATCAGGGAGAGGGTGGGGTTTGGGGAGGGGAGTGGCCTCAGCAGGGTACAACGTCCTAGAGTCCACCCTCCAGAGCAGCCATTTTCTCCAGGGGTGTCATGAGCCCTGACAAGGAGGAGCTGGAAGGGTTAACAGACCTGGAAGAGTTGCCAGCCAGTTCCTCAGCTGAACAAACAGCAGCTGGCCCATCAATCACTCTCCAGGCACCAGTGTCAGCTGTTGACGATCAACCTCCTCCAAGCTCTCCTCCTCCCATCTCAAGAGTTCGTAGCAGGCTCCGGAAAGAACTTTCAGAGCGAAGACATGAGGCACGCCGAGGCTTCAGATCTCTCAGCCCTGAGTTCTAGTGGAGTCACTGCCACCCAGGGTGCAGGCTGATTGAGACTCCCATATAGCTCCCACCCAGGAGCTGGTAACCTTGTGGAAGCAACAAGTCTATTCTCTGGCTTGCATCCACACTCCTTCCTGATTCCGACCTGCTTGATTTCATTGGCACCCTGACCTTTTGGCTTTTGGACATAACAATAACACTTTTACACAATATAGTGTATATGCTAGCTACATTTATCAAAATACATGCATAGCAATAGTCATCATTAGTAACTTATAAACCTCTCCTGATACTAAATTCACAAACGCTCATAATACAAACGCAGCTGGAAAAAGAGTTCTTTTCTCTCCCCCCCCCCCACTCCCGCTGTCTGCTGTACGAAGATAATAAGGTACAGTTCCTCAGAGGCAATTGCCTTCCTGCTGTTCTCCCTTGTGTTCAGCCACTTGGGTGGAGTCCTCAAATCTCAGCTGGAAAATGCATGGGATGGAGAAAGTAGAGAAAGAAGTACTTTTCTCCCTTTCCCACAATACAAGAACACATGGGCATTCAATGAAATTGCTGAGCAGTCAGTTTAAAACGGATAGAAGGAAGTACTTCTTCACACAAAGGGTGATTAACATGTGGAATTCACTGCCACAGGAGGTCGCGGCGGCTACAAGCATAGCCAGCTTCAAAAGGGGATTGGATAAACACATGGAGCAGAGGTCCATCAGTGGCTATTAGCCAAAGTGTGTGTATACATGTATATACATATATACATATATGTATACATGTATGTATATGTATGTATACATATATATACATATTTGTGTGTGTGTGTGTGTGTGTGCATGTACACACACACATATATTGGCCACTGTGTGACACAGAGTGTTGCACTGGATGGGCTATTGGCCTGATCCGACATGGCTTCTCTTATGTTCTTATGTTCTTACATCTCCAGCACAGCTTGTCGGAAACAGAAAGAGCAATTAACATGCATTGCTCCAAGTTTGTTCAATGTTGTACTGAGGCTCCAGGATAAAACACTGAGAGAAAAAGGCTGACGAAGGTCTGAAACTGTGAGGAATCCCAGGCTGCGGTCCCTTACTCTCCCAGAGACAAACTGTTCAAGATTCGTGTAATCTGCCTTGTCATAAGAACATAAGAGAAGAAGAAGCCTGGATTTATACCCTGACCTTCACTCAGAGTCTCAGAGCGGCTTGCAATCTCCTTTCCCTTTCTCTCCCCACAACAGATGCCCTGTGAGGCAGATGGGGCTGAGAGAGTTCTGAGAGAACTGCTCTTGAGCAGGACAGCTCTGAGAGAACCATGACTGGGCCAAGGTCACTCTGGCAGGCTTCATGTGGAGGAGGAGTTGGGAATCACACCCAATTCTCCAGATTAGAGTCCACTGGTCTTAACCACAACACCGAATTGGCTCGCCCTGCTGCACTGTACAAAATGGTTTTACAACCTTGCTTGGATAAATTATTAGGGACTGCATTCTATGCAACAGTGTATAGCTTATTGTAAGGATAGCTAATCGTAGGAGTACAACTTACGATAATCTCTGTATCACTCGGGGCTTCTTTTGAGCAGGAACACAGCTCAGGCTGGCTTGGCATCAGGGGTGTGTGGCCTAATATGCAAATGAGTTCCTGCTGGACTTTTTAAAACAAAAACGTCCTGTGTGAAACAATGGTGATGTCATGGGGCGTGGCCTATTATGCAAGTGAGTTCCCTGCTGGGTCTTTTCTACAAAAAAGCCTTCTGTGAAAAAATGGTGATGTCAGGAGGTGTGGTCTGATATGCAAATGAGTACCTGCTGGGCTTTTTCTACCAAAAAAAAAAAAAACACTGATATCATTTGTGTGAATACTTAACATTACACTTCAGATTTTTTTCCCCTGCTGGTTCTAAACTTCTAAAATCCTGATGCACCGGTTGTTGAATGTCTTATTTTTTTGTGTGTGATTGTACTGACTCACTTCGTGTAATCTGCCTTGTCATAAGAACATAAGGGAAGCCATGTGGATCAGGCCAATGGCCCCTCCAGTCCAACACTCTGTGTCACATAAGAACATAAGAGAAGCCCTGTTGGATCAGGCCACTGGCCCATCCAGTCCAACACTCTGTGTCACATAAGAACATAAGGGAAGCCATGTGGATCAGGCCAATGGCCCCTCCAGTCCAACACTCTGTGTCACATAAGAACATAAGAGAAGCCCTGTTGGATCAGGCCAGTGGCCCATCCAGTCCAACACTCTGTGTCACATAAGAACATAAGAGAAGCCATGTTGGATCAGGCCAGTGGTCCCTCCAGTCCAACACTCTGTGTCACATAAGAACATAAGGGAAGCCATGTTGGATCAGGCCAGTGGCCCATCCAGTCCAACACTCTGTGTCACACAGGGGCCAAAAAACCAGGTACCATCAGGAGGTCCATCAGTGGGTCCAGAACACTCAAAGCCCTCCCACTGTGCCCCTCCAGGCACCAAGAAGACAGAGCATCATTGCCCCAGACAGATAGTTCCATCTATACTCTGTGGCTAATAGCCACTGATGGACCTCTGCTCCAGATGTTGATCCAATCCCCTCTTGAAGCCATCTATGTTTGTAACTACCACCACCTCTTGCATGGGGTAGAGAGAGCTGATAACGAGAACATAAGAACATAAGAGAAGCTATGTTGGATCAGGCCAATGGCCCATCCAGTCCAACACTCTGTGTCACATAAGAGAAGCCATGTTGGATCAGGCCAAAGGCCCATCCAGTCCAACACTCTGTGTCACCTAAGAACATAAGAGAAGCCATGTTGGATCAGGCCAATGGCCCATCCAGTCCAACACTCTGTGTCACATAAGAACATAAGAAAAGCCATGTTGGATCAGGCCAAAGGCACATAAGAACATAAGAGAAGCCATGTTGGATCAGGCCAATGGCCCCTCCAGTCCAACACTCTGTGTCACATAAGAACATAAGAGAAGCCATGTTGGATCAGGCCAATGGCCCATCCAGTCCAACACTCTGTGTCACATAAGAACATAAGAGAAGCCATGTTGGATCAGGCCAAAGGCCCATCAACACTCTGTGTCACATAAGAACATAAGAGAAGCCATGTTGAATCAGGCCAATGGCCCCTCCAGTCCAACACTCTGTGTCACATAAGAACATAAGAGAAGCCATGTTGGATCAGGCCAATGGCCCATCCAGTCCAACACTCTGTGTCACGTAAGAACATCAGAGAAGCCATGTTGGATCAGGCCAATGGCCCCTCCAGTCCAACACTCTGTGTCACATAAGAACATAAGAGAAGCCATGTTGGATCAGGCCAATGGCCCATCCAGTCCAACACTCTGTGTCACATAAGAACATAAGAGAAGCCACATTGGATCAGGCCAGTGGCCCATCCAGTCCAACACTCTGTGTCACATAAGAACATAAGAGAAGCCACGTTGGATCAGGCCAATGGCCCATCCAGTCCAACGCTCTGTGTCACATAAGAACATAAGAGAAGCCATGTTGGATCAGGCCAATGGCCCATCCAGTGCAGCACTCTGTGTCACATAAGAACATAAGAGAAGCCACGTTGGATCAGGCCAATGTCCCATCCAGTCCAACACTCTGTGTCACATAAGAACATAAGAGAAGCCATGTTGGATCAGGCCAATGGCCCATCCAGTCCAACACTCTGTGTCACATAAGAACATAAGAGGAGCCATGTTGGATCAGGCCAGTGGTCCCTCCAGTCCAACACTCTGTGTCACATAAGAACATAAGGGAAGCCATGTTGGATCAAGCCAGTGGCCCATCCAGTCCAACACTCTGTGTCACACAGGGGCCAAAAAACCAGGTACCATCAGGAGGTCCATCAGTGGGTCCAGAACACTCAAAGCCCTCCCACTGTGCCCCTCCAGGCACCAAGAAGACAGAGCATCATTGCCCCAGACAGATAGTTCCATCTATACTCTGTGGCTAATAGCCACTGATGGACCTCTGCTCCAGATGTTGATCCAATCCCCTCTTGAAGCCATCTATGTTTGCAGCTGCCACCACCTCTTGCATGGGGTAGAGAGAGCTGATAAAGGGAACATAAGAACATAAGAGAAGCCATGTTGGATCACGCCAATGGGCCATCCAGTCCAACACTTTGTGTCACACAGTGGCCAAAAAACTCAGATGCCATCAGGAGGTCCATCAGTGGGGCCAGGACTACTAGAAGCCCTCCCACTGTTGCCCCTCCCAAGCACCAAGAAGACAGAGCATCAGTGCCCCAGACAGAGAGATCCAACAATACCCTGTGGCTAATAGCCACTGATGGACCTCTGCTCCAGATGTTGATCCAACGCCATGCTGGGAATTATTAGGAAGGGAATTGAGAACAAATCAGCCAGTATCATAATGCCTCTGTATAAATCGATGGTGTGGTCTCATTTGGAGTACTGTGTGCAGTTCTGGTCGCCACACCTCAAAAAGGATATTATAGCATTGGAGAAAGTTCAGAAAAGGGCAACTAAAATGATTAAAGGGCTGGAACACCTTCCCTATGAAGAAAGGTTGAAACGCTTAGGGCTCTTTAGCTTGGAGAAACGTCGACTGAGGGGTGACATGATAGAAGTTTACAAGATAATGCATGGGATGGAGAAAGTAGAGAAAGAAGTACTTTTCTCCCTTTCTCACAATACAAGAACTCGTGGGCATTCGATGAAATTGCTGAGCAGACAGGTTAAAACGGATAAAAGGAAGTACTTCTTCACCCAAAGGGTGATTAACATGTGGAATTCACTGCCACAGGAGGTGGTGGCGTCCACAAGCATAGCCACCTTCAAGAAGGGGTTAGATAAAAATATGGAGCAGAGGTCCATCAGTGGCTATTAGCCACAGTGTGTGTGTGTATGTATATATATATATATATATATTTGGCCGCTGTGTGACACAGAATGTTGGACTGGATGGGCCATTGGCCTGATCTAACATGGCTTCTCTTATGTTCTTATGTTCTTATGTTGATCCAATCCCCTCTTGAAGCCATCTATGTTTGTAACTGCCACCACCTCTTGCATGGGGTAGAGAGAGCTGATAATGAGAACATAAGAACATAAGAGAAGCTATGTTGGATCAGGCCAATGGCCCATCCAGTCCAACACTCTGTGTCACATAAGAGAAGCCATGTTGGATCAGGCCAGTGGCCCATCCAGTCCAACACTCTGTGTCACATAAGAACATAAGAGAAGCCATGTTGGATCAGGCCAATGGCCCATCCAGTCCAACACTCTGTGTCACATAAGAACATAAGAGAAGCCATGTTGGATCAGGCCAAAGGCCCATCAACACTCTGTGTCACATAAGAACATAAGAGAAGCCATGTTGGATCAGGCCAAAGGCCCATCAACACTCTGTGTCACATAAGAACATAAGAGAAGCCATGTTGGATCAGGCCAATGGCCCCTCCAGTCCAACACTCTGTGTCACATAAGAACATAAGAGAAGCCATGTTGGATCAGGCCAATGGCCCATCCAGTCCAACACTCTGTGTCACGTAAGAACATCAGAGAAGCCATGTTGGATCAGGCCAATGGCCCCTCCAGTCCAACACTCTGTGTCACATAAGAACATAAGAGAAGCCATGTTGGATCAGGCCAATGGCCCCTCCAGTCCAACACTCTGTGTCACATAAGAACATAAGAGAAGCCATGTTGGATCAGGCCAATGGCCCCTCCAGTCCAACACTCTGTGTCACATAAGAACATAAGAGAAGCCATGTTGGATCAGGCCAATGGCCCATCCAGTCCAACACTCTGTGTCACGTAAGAACATCAGAGAAGCCATGTTGGATCAGGCCAATGGCCCCTCCAGTCCAACACTCTGTGTCACACAGTAGCCAAAAAACTCAGGTGCCATCAGGAGGTCCATCAGTGGGGCCAGGACTACTAGAAGCCCTCCCACTGTTGCCCCCCCCAAGCACCAAGAATACAGAGCATCACTGCCCCAGACAGTGAGTTCCAACAATACTCTGTGGCTAATAGCCATTGATGGACCTCTGCTCCAGATGTTGATCCAGTCCTCTCTTGCCCCTGTGAAATATGTGCGCTGTAAGTATAATAAATAATAAAATAACAAATTACACAAGTGCCCTGCGCCCAACAGATGTTTATATCAACAGAGACACTATATAACTCAAGACGGTTTTTAAAGGGAAAACAACCCGATGCGTAAAACATAGACGGGTTGAGTGGTGTGATATATTTAGCCGCAATCCTTAGGAACAGCTGCTTGAAAGAACAGAGTCCCCGTCCAAGTTATAAAGACGTCCCGAACGCCTCTCTGGGTCATGCCAACCTTTCTGTGTCCCCGTATCTCGTCTCGGACAATGGCCTGTTCTGAATGTACCAGAGAAACGGACAACGGCGTGGCGTTCCGTTTGAGTAATCCCATCCCTGATAATCCCTTCCCAGCCCTTGATACTGCAAAAGTTTTATAGACCAGCTCTGCAAGATGATGTATTTTGGGTGTAATTGGAGTCAGGGTTTCAGCTCTCTGGAATGCCAACGCTGTACTCTGGAACGTGCTAAAGGACAATAAATATAGTCCCTTTTGGCACATCGTTTAGAGAGACAAACGTGGAGTTTAGAAAGCAGATCATGAGGATCGTGTGATGAGCTGGGAGAATTTGGGCTGACTGTCCTTAGGAATGCCCTGTTCTTTGTTAGCCGTAGGTGTGCTCGCAAAACTTTCATTTTTTTTTAATTTTACAAAACTTACATCCCACCTTTCTGCCCCCATAAGGCCCATCAAGGCAGCGAACAAATTAAAATATGCACGATAAGATTGCATTTTCCGGCCACGAAAGCCAACCAAACAACCTTCCTCAGGAGGTGGTGGGCTCTCCTTCCTTGGAGGTTTTTAAACACCAGCACAGGAGGTGGTGGCAGCTACAAGCACAGTCAGCTTCAAGAGGGGATTGGATAAGCATATGGAGCAGAGGTCCATCAGTGGCTATTAGCCACAGCATATTGTTGGAACTGTCTGGGGCAGTGATGCTCTGTATTCTTGGTGCTTTGGGGGGCAAAGTGGAAGGACTTCTAGCCCCACTTGTGAACCTCCTGATGTCACTTGGGGGGTTTTTTGGCCACTGTGTGATACAGTGTTGGACTGGATGGCCCACTGGCCTGATCCAACATGGCTTCTCTTATGTTCTTATGTGACACAGAGTGTTTGCCTGGATGGGCCACTGGCCTGATCCAACATGGCTTCTCTTATGTTCTTGAACAGAGGCTAGATGGTCATCTAAAAGCAATATGGATCCTGTAGATTTAGGGGGAGGTATTTGTGAGTTCCCTGCATTGTGCAGGGAGTTAGACTAGAAGACCCTGGGTGACCCTTCCAACTCTACGATTCTATGATTCTAACCACAGATCTTTAAAGCAATTAAAATCAGGGTTCATTTTGTAGCAGGAGCTCCTTTGTCTATTACGCCACACCCCTCTGATGTAGCCAATCCTCCAAGAGCTTACAGTAGGGATTGTAAGAAGAGCCCTGAAAGCTCTTGGAGGATTGGCTACATCAGGGGTGTGTGGCCTAATAGGCAAAGGAGCTCCTGCTACAAAATGAGCCCTGATTTAAACCAAAGCTAGAAAATCATTTTTGTTGTTGATCAGTCGCACAGTCGAGTCCAACTCCATCAGTGGCTATTAGCCACAGCATATATATATATGTGTGTGTGTGTGTGTGTATACACACACACATATATTGGCCACTGTGTGACACAGAGTGTTGGACTGGATGGGCCACTGGCCTGATCCAACATGGCTTCTCTTATGTTCTGTGTGACACAGAGTGTTGGACTGGATGGGCCACTGGCCTGATCCAACATGGCTTCTCTTATGTTCTGTGTGACACAGAGTGTTGGACTGGATGGGCCACTGGCCTGATCCAACATGGCTTCTCTTATGTTCTTATGTGACACAGAGTGTTGGACTGGATGGGCCACGGGCCTGATCCAACATGGCTTCTCTTATGTTCTGTGTGACACAGAGTGTTGGACTGGATGGGCCATTGGCCTGATCCAACATGGCTTCTCTTATGTTCTTATGTGTGACCCAGAGTGTTGGACTGGATGGGCCACTGGCCTGATCCAACATGGCTTCTCTTATGTTCTGTGTGACCCAGAGTGTTGGACTGGATGGGCCACTGGCCTGATCCAACATGGCTTCTCTTATGTTCTGTGTGACACAGAGTTTTGGACTGGATGGGCCACTGGCCTGATCCAACATGGCTTCTCTTATGTTCTGTGTGACACAGAGTTTTGGACTGGATGGGCCACTGGCCTGATCCAACATGGCTTCTCTTATGTTCTGTGTGACACAGAGTGTTGGACTGGATGGGCCACTGGCCTGATCCAACATGGCTTCTCTTATGTTCTGTGTGACACAGAGTGTTGCACTGGATGGGTCACTGGCCTGATCCAACATGGCTTCTCTTATGTTCTGTGTGACACAGAGTGTTGGACTGGATGGGCCACTGGCCTGATCCAACATGGCTTCTCTTATGTTCTTATGTGACACAGAGTGTTGGACTGGATGGGCCACGGGCCTGATCCAACATGGCTTCTCTTATGTTCTGTGTGACACAGAGTGTTGGACTGGATGGGCCATTGGCCTGATCCAACATGGCTTCTCTTATGTTCTTATGTGTGACCCAGAGTGTTGGACTGGATGGGCCACTGGCCTGATCCAACATGGCTTCTCTTATGTTCTGTGTGACCCAGAGTGTTGGACTGGATGGGCCACTGGCCTGATCCAACATGGCTTCTCTTATGTTCTGTGTGACACAGAGTTTTGGACTGGATGGGCCACTGGCCTGATCCAACATGGCTTCTCTTATGTTCTGTGTAACACAGAGTGTTGGACTGGATGGGCCACTGGCCTGATCCAACATGGCTTCTCTTATGTTCTGTGTAACACAGAGTGTTGGACTGGATGGGCCACTGGCCTGATCCAACATGGCTTCTCTTATGTTCTGTGTGACACAGAGTGTTGGACTGGATGGGCCACTGGCCTGATCCAACATGGCTTCTCTTATGTTCTTATGTGACACAGAGTGTTGGACTGGATGGGCCACTGGCCTGATCCAACATGGCTTCTCTTATGTTCTGTGTGACACAGAGTGTTGGACTGGATGGGCCATTGGCCTGATCCAACATGGCTTCTCTTATGTTCTTATGTGTGACCCAGAGTGTTGGACTGGATGGGCCACTGGCCTGATCCAACATGGCTTCTCTTATGTTCTGTGTGACCCAGAGTGTTGGACTGGATGGGCCACTGGCCTGATCCAACATGGCTTCTCTTATGTTCTGTGTGACACAGAGTGTTGGACTGGATGGGCCACTGGCCTGATCCAACATGGCTTCTCTTATGTTCTGTGTGACACAGAGTTTTGGACTGGATGGGCCACTGGCCTGATCCAACATGGCTTCTCTTATGTTCTGTGTGACACAGAGTGTTGGACTGGATGGGCCACTGGCCTGATCCAACATGGCTTCTCTTATGTTCTGTGTGACACAGAGTGTTGGACTGGATGGGCCACTGGCCTGATCCAACATGGCTTCTCTTATGTTCTGTGTGACACAGAGTGTTGGACTGGATGGGCCACTGGCCTGATCCAACATGGCTTCTCTTATGTTCTGTGTGACACAGAGTGCTGGACTGGATGGGCCACTGGCCTGATCCAACATGGCTTCTCTTATGTTCTGTGTGACACAGAGTGTTGGACTGGATGGGCCTCTGGCCTGATCCAACATGGCTTCTCTTATGTTCTTATGTGACACAGAGTGTTGGACTGGATGGGCCACTGGCCTGATCCAACATGGCTTCTCTTATGTTCTGTGTGACACAGAGTGTTGGACTGGATGGGCCATTGGCCTGATCCAACATGGCTTCTCTTATGTTCTTATGTGTGACCCAGACTGTTGGACTGGATGGGCCACTGGCCTGATCCAACATGGCTTCTCTTATGTTCTGTGTGACCCAGAGTGTTGGACTGGATGGGCCACTGGCCTGATCCAACATGGCTTCTCTTATGTTCTGTGTGACACAGAGTGTTGGACTGGATGGGCCACTGGCCTGATCCAACATGGCTTCTCTTATGTTCTGTGTGACACAGAGTTTTGGACTGGATGGGCCACTGGCCTGATCCAACATGGCTTCTCTTATGTTCTGTGTAACACAGAGTGTTGGACTGGATGGGCCACTGGCCTGATCCAACATGGCTTCTCTTATGTTCTGTGTGACACAGAGTGTTGGACTGGATGGGCCACTGGCCTGATCCAACATGGCTTCTCTTATGTTCTGTGTGACACAGAGTTTTGGACTGGATGGGCCACTGGCCTGATCCAACATGGCTTCTCTTATGTTCTGTGTGACACAGAGTGTTGGACTGGATGGGCCACTGGCCTGATCCAACATGGCTTCTCTTATGTTCTGTGTGACACAGAGTGTTGCACTGGATGGGTCACTGGCCTGATCCAACATGGCTTCTCTTATGTTCTGTGTGACACAGAGTGTTGGACTGGATGGGCCACTGGCCTGATCCAACATGGCTTCTCTTATGTTCTTATGTGACACAGAGTGTTGGACTGGATGGGCCACGGGCCTGATCCAACATGGCTTCTCTTATGTTCTGTGTGACACAGAGTGTTGGACTGGATGGGCCATTGGCCTGATCCAACATGGCTTCTCTTATGTTCTTATGTGTGACCCAGAGTGTTGGACTGGATGGGCCACTGGCCTGATCCAACATGGCTTCTCTTATGTTCTGTGTGACCCAGAGTGTTGGACTGGATGGGCCACTGGCCTGATCCAACATGGCTTCTCTTATGTTCTGTGTGACACAGAGTTTTGGACTGGATGGGCCACTGGCCTGATCCAACATGGCTTCTCTTATGTTCTGTGTAACACAGAGTGTTGGACTGGATGGGCCACTGGCCTGATCCAACATGGCTTCTCTTATGTTCTGTGTAACACAGAGTGTTGGACTGGATGGGCCACTGGCCTGATCCAACATGGCTTCTCTTATGTTCTGTGTGACACAGAGTGTTGGACTGGATGGGCCACTGGCCTGATCCAACATGGCTTCTCTTATGTTCTTATGTGACACAGAGTGTTGGACTGGATGGGCCACTGGCCTGATCCAACATGGCTTCTCTTATGTTCTGTGTGACACAGAGTGTTGGACTGGATGGGCCATTGGCCTGATCCAACATGGCTTCTCTTATGTTCTTATGTGTGACCCAGAGTGTTGGACTGGATGGGCCACTGGCCTGATCCAACATGGCTTCTCTTATGTTCTGTGTGACTCAGAGTGTTGGACTGGATGGGCCACTGGCCTGATCCAACATGGCTTCTCTTATGTTCTGTGTGACACAGAGTGTTGGACTGGATGGGCCACTGGCCTGATCCAACATGGCTTCTCTTATGTTCTGTGTGACACAGAGTTTTGGACTGGATGGGCCACTGGCCTGATCCAACATGGCTTCTCTTATGTTCTGTGTGACACAGAGTGTTGGACTGGATGGGCCACTGGCCTGATCCAACATGGCTTCTCTTATGTTCTGTGTGACACAGAGTGTTGGACTGGATGGGCCACTGGCCTGATCCAACATGGCTTCTCTTATGTTCTGTGTGACACAGAGTGTTGGACTGGATGGGCCACTGGCCTGATCCAACATGGCTTCTCTTATGTTCTGTGTGACACAGAGTGTTGGACTGGATGGGCCACTGGCCTGATCCAACATGGCTTCTCTTATGTTCTGTGTGACACAGAGTGTTGGACTGGATGGGCCACTGGCCTGATCCAACATGGCTTCTCTTATGTTCTTATGTGACACAGAGTGTTGGACTGGATGGGCCACTGGCCTGATCCAACATGGCTTCTCTTATGTTCTGTGTGACACAGAGTGTTGGACTGGATGGGCCATTGGCCTGATCCAACATGGCTTCTCTTATGTTCTTATGTGTGACCCAGAGTGTTGGACTGGATGGGCCACTGGCCTGATCCAACATGGCTTCTCTTATGTTCTGTGTGACCCAGAGTGTTGGACTGGATGGGCCACTGGCCTGATCCAACATGGCTTCTCTTATGTTCTGTGTGACCCAGAGTGTTGGACTGGATGGGCCACTGGCCTGATCCAACATGGCTTCTCTTATGTTCTGTGTGACACAGAGTTTTGGACTGGATGGGCCACTGGCCTGATCCAACATGGCTTCTCTTATGTTCTGTGTAACACAGAGTGTTGGACTGGATGGGCCACTGGCCTGATCCAACATGGCTTCTCTTATGTTCTGTGTGACACAGAGTGTTGGACTGGATGGGCCACTGGCCTGATCCAACATGGCTTCTCTTATGTTCTGTGTGACACAGAGTGTTGGACTGGATGGGCCACTGGCCTGATCCAACATGGCTTCTCTTATGTTCTTAAAAGGAAAATAATTAAAGTGGTACAGTGGCAGGCGATCTGAAGACTCTAAAACTCTGGATCAAACTGAATGTGAAAACAGCCAATATGTGCTCATACTCCCACACACATAAAGATGGACAAGCTGAGCATTTGTGATAAGGAAAGGACTCTTTAGATTAGGCTCTCTCTCTCTTTTCAACCGTAACTGGAATGTGAACTAGATCTACTTGAATCAATGTAAGTTTACCTTTTTTCTTTTTTTTTGCAATGAACTTCTTGAGAGTTTTACGTACTGCACTCGGTATCACTCTTCTATGACTGGGCAGAACTCTGCTATATGTCACCAAATACCCCAATTGAGGGTTAAGAAGATGGCATTTGGGGAGGGGAGAGATTTTTTTTGGGGGGGGGGTAGGGTTGCCAAGTCCAATTCAAGAAATATCTGGGGACTTTGGGGGCGGAGCCAGGATACTTTGGAGGTGGAGCCAGGAAACATTGGGGGTGGAGCCAGGAACAAGGGTGTGACAAGCATCATTGAACTCCAAGGGAGTTCTGGCCATCACATTTAAAGGGACAGCACACCTTTTCAATTCCTTCCTTCCATAGGAAATAATGAAGGATAGGGGCACCTTCTTTTGGGGCTCATAGAATTGGACCCCCTGGTCCAATCTTTTTGAAACTTGGGGGGTATTTTGGGGAGAGGCACTAGATGCTATATTGAAAATTTGGTGCCTCTACCCCAAAAAACAGCCCCCCCAGAGCCTCAAGATACCCACGGATCAATTCTCCACTATTTTCTATGGGAATAAATCTCCATAGGGAATAATAGAGTTCCCAGCAGACATTTCCCTCCCCTACCCCCGCTTTCTGACGACCCTGAAGCGGGGGGAGGGCCTCCAAACCGGGGGATCCCCTGCCCCCACCTGGGGATTGGCAACCCTAAGAAGGGTGTATAACCAATATTCTTTCTAAGCTGTGGAGTCTTATGAGCAAAAGTTCCACTTTGTGAGTAACTGGTATTAAAGTTACCGGCATGTTGAGTTACTGTGAGCAACTGCATACATTAGTTTGCTCTGGGGCCGTTTTTCCTGAGCTAAGACTCCAAAAATGGATAAGCCAGGGGTTAAAAAAAACTGTGAGCTCGCTCACACTAACTGAGCTTAAAGGGAATGCTGGGTATAACGCCATAAAGTCCACCTTCCGAAACAGTCATTTTCTAGAGGTAAAGAAGAAGAAGAAGACAGTAGATTTATACCCCACCCTTCTCTCTGAAAGAGCCCCGTGGTGCAGAGTGTTAAAGCTGCAGTACTGCAGTCCTAAGCTCTGCTCACGACCTGAGTTCGATCCCCGGCAGAAGCTGGGGTTTCAACGTTGTGCAAGTAACGTCACCCCCGAGTCGGAAATGACTGGTGCTTCCACAGGGGACCTTTCCTTTCCTTCTCTCTGAATCAGAGTCTCAGAGCGGCTTACAATCTCCTTTCCCTTCCTCCCCCACAACAAACACCCTATGAGGTGGGTGGGGCTGAGAGGGCTCTCACAGCAGCTGCCCTTCCAAGGACAAAGTCTCAGAGCGGCTCACAATCTCCTTTCCCTTCCTCCCCACAACAGACACCCTGTGAGGTGGGTAGGGCTGGAGAGGGCTCTCACAGCAGCTGCCCTTCCAAGGACAGTCTCAGAGTGGCCTACAATCTCCTTTCCCTTCCTCCCCACAACAGACACCCTATGAGGTGGGTGGGGCTGGAGAGGGCTCTCACAGCAGCTGCCCTTCCAAGGACAGAGTCTCAGAGCGGCCTACAATCTCCTTTCCCTTCCTCCCCACAACAGACACCCTGTGGGGTGGGTGGGGCTGAGAGGGCTCTCCCAGCAGCTGCCCTTTCAAGGACAACCCCTGCGAGAGAGCTCTGGCTGACCCAAGGCCATTCCAGCAGCTGCAAGTGGAGGAGTGGGGAATCCAACCCGGTTCTCCCAGATAAGAGAGATCTGGCTGACCCAAGGCCATTCCAGCAGCTGCAAGTGGAGGAGTGGGGAATCCAACCCGGTTCTCCCAGATAAGAGTCCGTGCCCTTAACCACTACACCAAACTGCCCCCTGATCAGTTGTAATCCCAGGAGATCTCCAGCTTCCACCTGGAGGTCGGTAAGCCTACAAAGAAGTCTCCCTGGGGAGAGAGTTCCAGAGTTTTGGTGCCACAACCAAGTACACCATCTCCATGAGAGTCCTTCTAAAAAAAAACATAAACCCGGAAGTCTGAATCAAATTTCAAGCACGGTGTAGCCCCTCCCCTAGAATCACCATATGTCGTTGACCTGAGACAGCCAACTCCACTTTGGCACTGCAGCCACGAGGGACCTCCGCAGGGTATAATGTAGGGTTGCCAAGTCCAATTCAAGAAATATCTGGGGACTTTGGGGGCGGAGCCAGGAGACTTTGGGGGCGGAGCCAGGAACAAGGCTGTGACAAGCATAATTGAACTCCAAAGGGAGTTCTGGCCATCGCATTTAAAGGGACGGCGCACCTTTTTAAATACCTTCCTTCCATAAGAAATCATGAAGGATAAGGGCACCATCTTTTGGGGCTCATAGAATTGGACCCCCTGGTCCAATCGTTTTGAAGCTTGGGGGGTATTTTAGGGAGAGGCACTAGATGCTATACTAAACATTTGGTGCCTCTACCTCAAAAAAATAGCCCCCCCCAGAGCCCCCAATACCCGCAGATCAATTCCCCATTATTCCCTATGGGAATCCTTCTCCATAGGGAATGATAGAGTGCCCAGTCGATGTTTCCCTCCTCCCCATGCTTTCTAAAGCGGGGGGGAGGGCCTCCAAACCAGGGAATCCCCCGTCCCCTCCCTCTCTCACACACCCAAATACTTACTGGGTCTTGTTCCTGCAGAACTTTACTTGCTCTGAAAACGAAAACAAAACAAAGGGAGCGGCCCTTCTTCGACGAAACTGTTACTGACCCTTTCCCACGAAGCCCTTTCCTGTTTCCTGCTCAGCCTTAAAGGCAGACATTTTAAAAAGGGACCTGTTTGCAGGTTTCTAAACCTGCAGGAGCTCTCAAACTATATGATGACTGTGGGGGCGGGGCTTCCCCCGCCGGCCAGCTGGCTGGGGGCGGGGGGGGGAAGCCTGTAGAAACGGGGGATCCCCCTTTGGGACCTGGGGACTGGGAAGCCTGGTATAATGCCATAGCCTCCCTCCACCTTCCAAAGCAGCCATTTCCAGCAGGGAAACTGATCTCCGTCATTTGAAGATCAGTCGTGTTTCCAGGAGATCTCCAGGTCCTGCCTGGGGATTGGCAACTCTGCTTCCCAGGCTGGCTCTGCGGGGGTTGGGGATTGGCACCCCCTGGCACAGCAACAGGGTAAAATCCATCCTCTTCCCCCCTCTAATCCTCGTAAAGGTGACAAGAGCCTCTTATTAAAAACAAAGGGACATCTGTCAATATTTGCACAGCACAGACTGTCGCATCTGGTCCCATCCGGGGGCTGCTATTAAATCTGCGATGGGCCTTCTTTTGAAACCATAATCTATTTACTTATTAAGTGATTTATAGGTCAGGCTCTCCTTCACTTGAGTCTGTTAAAAGTCTGGCTGTTCTTTCAGGCTTCATCGGTCGGTTAGAAATTCAGGTTGCGGCGACAGCTGGTTTTCCCCCCCAAATGGTTTTTCCATTTCTGGATTCGGACACACTAATCCATGCCACGATGTTTATGAAGTATATTTTATCGTGCCCTGTGTGACGGAACCGGCCCGATTCTGGCTTCAGACCTGGTCCCGTCAACTCCCTTTTGAGCTGCCAACTCCTGAAGGGAGCTTGTCTTCTTCCCACCACTAGGGCACGCTGCCACCACCTGCTCAGTTTAGGGGTTCCTGACCGAGAGGAACAGGACTCCCAACCCCCTTTGCCAGTTCTGTGGCACAAGGTCCTCTGCCAACCCAGCACCTGGTTAACCCAGAGACCAAAGTCCTTCTTTGGGAGACCCCTGGAGGATTGGCACCCTTGCCAACTGCATGCCTTCTGCCCCCCTTCCCTGGACTATCCTCTTGCAGTAGCATGGTCTAAGGCGGTTGGGGAAACTCGGTGGTACAGAGGGACTACCTTTTTAAACAGACAAAATATTTCTTTAAAACATACAACTATATACAGGCATTATAAAACAATGAACAGAAGACATAAATTAAAGCAGAGAAAAACGTTCCTTCTCTCCCTACTATAGAAGAAGAAGATACTGAGACTCCGAAGAGTCTCAAAGCAGCTCGCAATCTCCTTTCTCTTCCTCCCCCACAACAGACACCCTGTGAGGTGGGTGGGGCTGAGAGGGCTCTCACAGCAGCTGCCCTTTCAAGGACAGAGTCTCAGAGTGGCCTACAATCTCCTTTCCCTTCCTCCCCCACAACAGACACCCTGTGAGGTGGGTGGGGCTGGAGAGGGCTCCCACAGCAGCTGCCCTTTCAAGGACAGAGTCTCAGATCAGCTCGCAATCTCCTTTCTCTTCCTCCCCCACAACAGACACCCTGTGAGGTGGGTGGGGCTGAGAGGGCTCTCACAGCAGCTGCCCTTTCAAGGACAGAGTCTCAGATCAGCTCGCAATCTCCTTTCCCTTCCTCCCCCACAACAGACACCCTGTGAGGTGGGTGGGGCTGAGAGGGCTCTCACAGCAGCTGCCCTTTCAAGGACAGAGTCTCAGATCAGCTCGCAATCTCCTTTCCCTTCCTCCCCCACAACAGACACCCTGTGAGGTGGGTGGGGCTGAGAGGGCTCTCACAGCAGCTGCCCTTTCAAGGACAGAGTCTCAGATCAGCTCGCAATCTCCTTTCCCTTCCTCCCCCACAACAGACACCCTGTGAGGTGGGTGGGGCTGAGAGGGCTCTCACAGCAGCTGCCCTTTCAAGGACAGAGTCTCAGAGCAGCTCGCAATCTCCTTTCCCTTCCTCCCCCACAACAGACACCCTGTGAGGTGGGTGGGGCTGAGAGGACTCTCCCAGAAGCTGCCCTTTCAAGGACAACCTCTGCCACAGCTATGGCTGACCCAAAACCAATCCGGAAGGTGCAAGTGGAGAAGTGGGAAATCAAACCCTGTTGTCCCAGATAAGAGTAAGCACATTTAACCACTACACCGAACTGGCTCTCCATATACAACTATACAACTGGCCCTGACCATACCATCCAGAACCGACGCACCCGTCTCCAAGACCCAAATCAAACTCTTTTTCCCTTCCAAAATCTATAATATAAACCCCCGTTTCCGCCCTTCTGCAGCCTTCTGGGAGATCAGCCTGAAAGACTTCCGATCTCTCTAGGAGGCCTCAGAAGTGCCGCTTCCAGACAGGAGGGGAGAGGGAAGGAGGAATAGACTAGGCCGAAGCCTTGCCTAGGGTTTTATAAACTCCTCTAGCCAACTCCCAGACAAGCACAGACCTGAAATGGTGTTTCTCCACACCCTGCCCTGCCCTGCCCTAGATAGTTAAAAAAAAAAAGAAGGTAAAGGTAGTCCCCTGTTCAAACGCTTGGGGTTCTTTAGCTTGGAGAAACGTCGACTGCGGGGTGACATGATAGAGGTTGACAAGATAATGCATGGGATGGAGAAAGTAGAGAAAGAAGCACTTTTCTCCCTTTCTCACAATACAAGAACTCGTGGGCATTCGATGAAATTGCTGAGGAGACAAGTTAAAACGGATAAAAGGAAGTCCTTCTTCACCCAAAGCGTGATTACCACGTGGAATTCACTGCCACAGGAAGTGGTGATGGCTACAAGCATAGCCAGCTTCAAGAGGGGGTTAGATAAAAATATGGAGCAGAGGTCCATCAGTAGCTATTAGCCACAGTGTGTATATATATGTGTGTGTGTGTGTGTGTGTGTATATACATATATATATATATATATAAAAATTGGCCACTGTGTGACACAGAGTGTTGGACTGGATGGGCCATTGGTCTGATCCAACATGGTTTCTCTTATGTTCTTAAGAGGGGATTTGATAAAAATATGGAGCAGAGGTCCATCAGTGGCTATTAGCCGCATTGTGTGTGTGTGTGTGTGTGTGTGTGTATTTTGGCCACTGTGTGATACAGAGTGTTGGACTGGATGGGCCATTGGCCTGATCCAACACGGCTTCTCTTATGTTTCTCTACTTTCTCCATCCCATGCATAATCTTGTAAACCTCTATCTTGTCACCCCGCAGTCGGCGTTTCTCCAAGCTAAAGAGCCCCAAGCGTTTCAACCTTTCTTCATAGGGAAAGGGTTCCAACCCTTGAATCATTCTAGTTGCCCTTTTCTGCACTTTTTCCAATGCTATAATATCCTTTTTGAGGTGCGGTGGCCAGAATTGTACACAGATGGATGGCCTGGTCTGGCCTAATCCAGCCAGATCTCAGAAACTAAGCAGGGCCAGCTTAGTCGGAAGACCAGCTATGGGAGTCTGAGGTCACTATGCAGAGGCAGACAACAGCAAACCACCTCTGAACCTCTCTTGCCTTGAAAACTATGCGGGGTTGCCAGTAGTTGGCTAGTGACTTGACGGAAGACCACCAAGGAAGACCAGGGTTGCTACGTGGAGGCAGGCTGTGGCCAACCACCTCCGTTTGTCTCTTGGCTCAAACATGCTCTGAAATCTCTTGCTGTGGAAACTTCCCTCTCTGACAGGGACCCAAAGAGGATTTTTAAAAATACAATACTTTAAAATGTTGTTGTTGTTCAGCCGCGCAGTCGAGTCCGACTCTTTGCGACCCCACGGACCAAACATGCCAGGTCCTCTTGTCTTCCACCATCTTCCGAAGTCTGCTCAGATTCGTGTCTGTTCCATCAGTAATGCTGTCCAGCCATCTCCTATTTTGCCGTCCCCTTCTTCTTTGGCCTTCTGTCTTTCCCAGCATCAGGGTCTTCTCCAGTGAGTGCTCCCTTCTCGTTGGGTGGCCAAAGTCTTTGAGCTTCAGCTTCAGCATTTGACCTTCCAGGGAACAGTCTGGGTTGATTTCCCTTAGGACTGACTGGTTTGATCTTCTTGCAGGCCAAGGGACTCTCAAGAGTCTTCTCCAGTGAGGGCTCCCTTCTCATTTGGTGGCCAAAGGATTTGAGCTTCAGCTTCACCATCTGACCTTCCAGGGGACAGTCTGGGTTGATTTCCCTTAGGACTGACTGGTTTGATCTTCTTGCAGGCCAAGGGACTCTCAAGAGTCTTCTCCAGTGAGGGCTCCCTTCTCATTGGGTGGCCAAAGTCTTTGAGCTTCAGCTTCAGCATCTGACCTTCCAGGGAACAGTCAGGGTTGATTTCCCTCAGGACTGACGTGATGTGATGGTATCACTTTACTCTGCCATGGTAAGACCTCACCTGGAGTATTGTGTTCAATTTTGGGCACCACATTTTAAGAAGGATCTAGACAAGCTGGAACGGGTCCTGAGGAGGGCAACGAAGATGGTGAGGGGTCTGGAGACCAAATCCA
Source organism: Heteronotia binoei (assembly GCF_032191835.1). Taxonomy (NCBI): domain Eukaryota; kingdom Metazoa; phylum Chordata; class Lepidosauria; order Squamata; family Gekkonidae; genus Heteronotia; species Heteronotia binoei. Next base: position 8,936,142 of record NC_083243.1, on the reverse strand, counting down.
ATGAGGAAAGGTTGAAGGAGCTGAGGATGTTTAGCCAGGAGAGGAGGCGGCTGAGAGGTGATATGATCACCATTTCCCAGTACTTGAAGGGCTGTCATATAGAAGATGGTGTGGAATTGTTTTCTGTGGCCCCGGAAGGTAGGACCAGAACCAGTGGGTTGAAATTAAATCAAAAGAGTTTCCGGCTCAACATTAGGAAGAACTTCCTGACCGTTCAAGCGATTCCTCAGTGGAACAGGCTTCCTCGGGTGGTGATGGGCTCTCCTTCCTTGGAGGGTCTTAAACAGAGGCTAGATGGCCATCTGAGAACAATGAAGATCCTGTGAATTTAGGGGGAAGTGTTTGTGAGTTTCCTGAATTGTGCAGGGGGTTGGACTAGATGACCCCAGAGGTCCCTTCCAACTCTATGATTCTATGATTGGATCTTCTTGCAGTTCAAGGGACTCTCAAGAGTCTTCTCCAGCACTACAGCTCAAAAGCATCTATTCTTCTGCGCTCAGCCTTCCTTGTGGTCCAGCTCTCACAGCCACACATTAGAAGATATTGGATTTATATCCCGCCCTCCACTCCGAAGAGTCTCAGAGCGGCTCACAATCTCCTTTCCCTTCCTCCCCCACAACAGACACCCTGTGAGGTGGGTGGGGCTGAGAGGGCTCTCACAGCAGCTGCCCTTTCAAGGACAACCTCTGCCAGAGCTATGGCTGACCCAAGGCCATTCCAGCAGGTGCAAGCGGAGGAGTGGGGAATCAAACCCGGTTCTCCCAGGTAAGAGTCCGCACACTTAACCACTACACCAAACTGGCTCTCTACACCAAACATTACTACTGGAGATACCATCACTTTGGCTATACGGACTTTTGTTGGCAGGGTGATGTCTCTATTTTTTATTATAGGCTCGCCGTAGCTGTCCTCCCAAGGAGCAAACGTCTTTTAATTTCGTACCTTTAAAATACCTTCACAAAAAGTGCAGGATTAAAAAAAACCAACCCAAGACAATATGTGGACTAGATCTATTGGTCAGGCGTCCAGCAGCTAATCTCTCTGACCGAGACTATGGGCTGCGACCCCGTCTTCCCTTTCAGTTCATGGCCCGGGGCCCACATCTCAGGCTATAAATACCTGCAGCAGGAAAGAGGACCGAATGTTTCAAGCTTGCAGCCATCTTAAGGCTGTGGCTCACTGGTAGAGCATCTGCTTGGCATGCAGAAGGACATAGGTTCAATCCCCGGCGTCTCCAGTTCTGGCAGTAGGTGATTCAAAAGACCTCTGCCCTGAGATCTTGGAGAGGTGCTGCCAGTCTGAGTAGACAATAAAAGAAGAAGACTGCAGATGTATACCCCCCGCCCTTCTCTCTGAATCAGAGACTCAGACCGGCTTACAGTCTTCTATATCTTCTCCCCCACAACAGACCCCCTGTGAGGTGTGTGGGGCTCAAAGGGCTCTCCCAGCAGCTGCCCTTTCAAGGACAACTCCTATGAGAGCTATGGCTGACTCAAGGCCATTCCAGCAGCTGTAAGTGGAGGGGTGGGGAATCAAACCCGGTTCTGCACACTTAACCTCTACACCAAACAGGGATGGATGAAGAAGAAGAAGACTGCAGATTTATACCCACCCTTCTTTCTGAATCAGAGACTCAGAGTGGCTTACAATCTCCTATATCTTCTCCCCCCACAACAGACACCCTGTGAGGTGTGTGGGGCTAAGAGAGCTCTGACAGAAGCTGCCCTTTCAAGGACAACTCCTATGAGAGCTATGGCTGACTCAAGGCCATTCCAGCAGCTGTAAGTGGGGAATCAAACTCGGTTCTGCACACTTAACCTCTACACCAAACAGGGATGGATGAAGAAGAAGAAGACTGCAGATTTATACCCACCCTTCTTTCTGAATCAGAGACTCAGAGTGGCTTACAATCTCCTATATCTTCTCCCCCCACAACAGACACCCTGTGAGGTGTGTGGGGCTAAGAGAGCTCTGACAGAAGCTGCCCTTTCAAGGACAATCTCTGTGAGAGAGCTATGGCTAACCCAAGGCCATTCCAGCAGCTGTAGGTGGAGGGGTGGGGAATCAAACCCGGTTCTCCCAGATAAGAGTCCGCACATATAACCACTACACCAAACTGGCTCTCGATACTGACGTTGATTGACCAAGGGTCTGATTCAGCACAAGGCAGAGTTTCATGCGTTTGTTTGTGTTCTCTCAATTCCCCCTCTTGCTCTTCTAGCCTGATACCCTCAAGACTGGACTGCTGCAATGCTCAGTGCGTGGGGCTGCCCTTGAAGGCTACCTAAATTGGTTCCAAATGCAGCCATCCCTGTTGTGATCACAACAAATCACCAAGGACATGTAATGCCTGTGCTTAAAAGCTTTACGTGGGTTTCCGGTTTGACCCATGGTCACGTCTCCACTATTAGCTGCAAAAAGAATTCAACCCAAAGTTCACCCATCGCTTAATGAAGCATTAGAACAAAGTAGTAGAAGAAGAAGACATTGGATTTATATTCCGCCCTCCACTCAAGAGTCTCAGAGCGGCTCACAGTCTCCTTTCCCTTCCTCCCCCACAACAGACACCCTGTGAGGTGGGTGGGGCTGAGAGGGCTCTCCCAGCAGCTGCCCTTTAAAGAACAGAGTCTCAGAGCGGCCTACATTCTCCTTTCCCTTCCTCCCCCACAACAGACACCCTGTGAGGTGGGTGGGGATGAGAGAGCTTTCCCAGCAGCTGCCCTTTCAAGGACAGAGTCTCAGAGTGGCCTACAATCTCCTTTTCCTTCTTCCTGCACAACAGACACCCTGTGAGGTGGGTGGGGCTGAGAGGGCTCTCACAGCAGCTGCCCTTTAAAGAACAGAGTCTCAGAGCGGCCTACATTCTCCTTTCCCTTCCTCCCCCACAACAGACACCCTGTGAGGTGGGTGGGGATGAGAGAGCTTTCCCAGCAGCTGCCCTTTCAAGGACAGAGTCTCAGAGTGGCCTACAATCTCCTTTTCCTTCTTCCTGCACAACAGACACCCTGTGAGGTGGGTGGGGCTGAGAGGGCTCTCACAGCAGCTGCCCTTTCAAGGACAGAGTCTCAGAGCGGCCTACATTCTCCTTTCCCTTCCTCCCCCACAACAGACACCCTGTGAGGTGGGTGGGGATGAGAGAGCTTTCCCAGCAGCTGCCCTTTCAAGGACAGAGTCTCAGAGTGGCCTACAATCTCCTTTTCCTTCTTCCTGCACAACAGACACCCTGTGAGGTGGGTGGGGCTGAGAGGGCTCTCACAGCAGCTTCCCTTTCAAGGACAGAGTCTCAGAGCGGCCTGCAATCTCCTTTCCCTTCCTCCCTCACAACAGACACCCTGTGAGGTGGGTGGGGATGAGAGAGCTTTCCCAGCAGCTGCCCTTTCAAGGACAGAGTCTCAGAGTGGCCTACAATCTCCTTTTCCTTCTTCCTGCACAACAGACACCCTGTGAGGTGGGTGGGGCTGAGAGGGCTCTCACAGCAGCTGCCCTTTCAAGGACAGAGTCTCAGAGCGGCCTACATTCTCCTTTCCCTTCCTCCCCCACAACAGACACCCTGTGAGGTGGGTGGGGCTTGGAGGGCACTCACAGCAGCTGCCCTTTCAAGGACAGAGTCTCAGAGCGGCCTGCAATCTCCTTTCCTTCCTCCCTCACAACAGACACCCTGTGAGGTGGGTGGGGATGAGAGAGCTTTCCCAGCAGCTGCCCTTTCAAGGACAGAGTCTCAGAGTGGCCTACAATCTCCTTTTCCTTCTTCCTGCACAACAGACACCCTGTGAGGTGGGTGGGGCTGGAGAGGGCTCTCACAGCAGCTGCCCTTTCAAGGACAGAGTCTCAGAGCGGCTCACAATCTCCTTTTATTTATTTTATTTTATTTATTTTATGATTTATATCCCGCCCTTCCCAACAAGTGGCTCAGGGCGGCCTTTTCCTTCCTCCCGCACAACAGACACCCTGTGAGGTGGGTGGGGCTGAGAGGGCTCTCACAGCATCTGCCCTTTCAAGGACAGAGTCTCAGAGCGGCCTACAATCTCCTTTCCCTTCCTCCCCCACAACAGACACCCTGTGAGGTGGGTGGGGCTGAGAGGGCTCTCCCAGCAGCTGCCCTTTCAAGGACAGAGTCTCAGAGCGGCCTACAATCTCCTTTACCTTCCTCCCCCACAACAGACACCCTGTGAGGTGGGTGGGGCTGAGAGGGCTCTCCCAGCAGCTGCCCTTTCAAGGACAGAGTCTCAGAGCGGCCTACAATCTCCTTTACCTTCCTCCCCCACAACAGACACCCTGTGAGGTGGGTGGGGCTGGAGAGGGCTCTCACAGCAGCTGCCCATTCAAGGACAACCTCTGCCAGAGCTATGGCTGACCCAAGGCCATGCTAGCAGGTGCAAGCGGAGGAGTGGGGAATCAAACCCGGTTCTCCCAGATAAGATTCTGCACACTTAAACACTACACCAAACTGGCTCTCCTACGCAGTTTTATTCACAACGTAAGCTTGGAGCACACGAAAGCTTCCGTTCCGAATAAAACTTGGCTGGTCTTAAAGGTGCACTTGGCTCCTACTTTATTCTACTGCTTCAGACCAACAGGGGCTGCCCGCTTGGATCGACCTTAATCAGGGGTCATTTTGTAATAAAAAAAAATAGGTGTCAGAGCTCGTTAGCATAACTCATTAGCATACACCACACGCACACCCCAGTCAAAAGCAACCCAGTGCAAGAAAGGAGAGCCCCAGGCAAGTGAGGCCTGCTTGGGCTTGCCAGAGATCCAGTCAGCCCAAGCAGGCCTCGCTTGCCTGGGGCTCTCTTGTCACCCCTCCCCGCCCCCACAGTCAAAAGGCCAGAAAGCCACCTGACACCCAAAATCACATAAGAAGTGGAGAAAGGGTGGTGTGGTCTTCTCCAGGGGTTAATGAGAGCTGCTGGGGGCGTGGCAAAGCTCCCGGTGGCTGGCTGGCTGGCTGCCCGCTCTCCTAACCCGGGGATTGTTATGCAGCTGCACCTCCTATTCAACGGATAAGGCAGGTGGGGAGGAGGAGGGGGGCATCAGAAAGGTTCAGGAGCTGCACTCCTGTGAGCTCCTGCTGAATCTGAGGCCTGATCTTAATGAAGCATTGTCTTCCCTAATTTACAGACCTGGCCAAATCCTTAAGGATCCTGCCATATATTTGCTTGGAAGCAACTCCCACTCCCGCCCCCCCCCGCCCGCCCCCCCCCCCCCTGCACCTTTCCTTTTCTTCCTGTGGTTTATGATTTCCTGTTTTCTCTGCTTGGCTCTGGCGGATTACTGCTTTGCCTTCCTGTGCCTGGGACAGGGCTAGAGGCCCTTCACTTTCCAGCAGCTACTTCTCCCTTGCCGTTCTCGAAAGAGCTGGATTGAAAAACTGCCGTGATCCAAATCCCCAAATGAGATACTGCTGCAACAAGAACGTGCTTGACTACCCTCTTTTAGGTTGCCGGGTCCCCCCCCTTGGCCACAGGCTGCGGGGTAAGGAGGGAGGGTTGCCAGAGGCATGCTGGGAAACTCCTAGAGATTTGAGGATGGAGTCCGGGGAGGACAGAAGAAGATAGAAGGTTTTGGATTTATATCCCACCCTATACTCTGAATATCAGAGTCTCGGAGCGGTCACAATCTCCTCTACCTTCCCCACCCCCCCAACAAACACCCTGTGAGGCAGGTGGGGCTGAGAGTGCTTTTATAGCAGCTGCCCTTTCAAGGACAGCTTCTATGAAAGTAATGGCTGACCCAAGGCCATCTCAGCAGGGGCAAGTGGAGGAGTGGGGAATCGAACCCGGTTCTCCCAGATAAGAGAGCTCTGGCTGACCCAAGGCCATCTCAACAGCTGCAAGTGGAGGAGTGGGGAATCGAACCCGGTTCTCCCAGATAAGAGAGCTCTGGCTGACCCAAGGCCATTCCAGCGGCTGCAAGTGGAGGAGTGGGGAATCAAACCCGGTTCTCCCAGATAAGAGAGCTCTGGCTGATCCAAGGCCATTCCAGCAGCTGCGAGTGGAGGAGTGGGGAATCAAACCCGGTTCTCCCAGATAAGAGAGCTCTGGCTGACCCAAGGCCATCTCAGCAGGTACAAGTGGAGGAGTGGGGAATCAAACCCGGTTCTCCCAGATAAGAGAGCTCTGGCTGACCCAAGGCCATTCCAGCAGGTGCAAGTGGAGGAGTGGGGAATCAAACCCGGTTCTCCCAGATAAGAGAGCTATGGCTGACCCAAGACCATCTCAACAGGTGCAAGTGGAGGAGTGGGGAATCAAACACGGTTCTCCCAGATAAGAGAGCAATGGCTGACCCAAGGCCATTCCAGCAGCTGCAAGTGGAGGAGTGGGGAAACAAACCCGATTCTCCCAGATAAGAGAGCTCTGGCTGACCCAAGGCCATTCCAGCAGCTGCGAGTGGAGGAGTGGGGAATCAAACCCAGTTCTCCCAGATAAGAGAGCTCTGGCTGACCCAAGGCCATCTCAGCAGGTGCAAGTGGAGGAGTGGGGAATCGAACCCGGTTCTCCCAGATAAGAGAGCTCTGGCTGACCCAAGGCCATTCCAGCAGGTGCAAGTGGAGGAGTGGTGAATCAAACCCGGTTCTCCCAGATAAGAGTCCACACACTTAACCACTACACCAAACTGGCTCTCTGACAGGGACTTGAGCGGGCTACAGCGCCACTGATAGGCTTGCCCAGTCCAATTCAAGAAATATCTAGGGACCTTGGGAGAGGGGCCAGGAGCAAGGGTGTGACAAGCAGAACTGAACTCCAAAGGGAGCTCTGGCAATCACATTTAAAGGGACGGCACACCTTTTCAATGCCTTTCCTCCATTGGAAATAATGAAGGAGAGGGGCACCTTCTTTGGGGGCTCATAGAATGGGACCCCCCGATCCAATCCTTTTGATACTTGGAGAGTATTTTGAGGAGAGGCATCAGATGCTATGCTGCAAATTTGGTGCCTCTACCTCAAAAAACAGCCCCCCCCCGGAGCCCCAGATACCCATGGATCAGTTCTTCATAAACCCTATGGGAATCGGTCTCCACAGGGAATAATGGAGAGCCCAGCAGATATTTCCCTCCCTCCCCCCTTTCTGATGACCCTGAAGCAGGGCAAGGGCCTCCAAACCGGGGGGATCCCCTGCCCCCACCTGGGGATTGGCAACCCTAGCCACAGAGTTCACCCTCCAAAGCATCCATATTTGCTCCAGGAGACCTGATCTCTGTAGTCTTGAGATCTACTGTAGGTTTTTTTTTTTTTGGGGGGGGGGAGGAAGCCCCAGGTTCCATCTGGATATTGGCATCCCTGCCCTTCCACGCAACAAGAAGGTAGAATTAACCATTAATTCTATGGTTAGTCCGACGCTATGGTTACCAACCTCTAGATTTGGCCTGGAGACCTCCCAGAATTGTGTCTCCCAACTAGAGATATCTGTTTCCCTGGAGAAAACAGTCATTTGGAGAGTGGACTCTATGGCATTATACTTGGCTAAGGTCCCTCCTCTAACCAAACCCGGCTTTGCCTAGGCTTCACCCCCACCCCCAGGCAATCTCCAGGAATTTCCCCATCCATGGTTGCAGGGGCGACCCAACCCCCCATGGCGCCCTAGGCAGTCTCGCTGCCCAGCGCCCCTGCAAACGCTCCCCCTCCTCGCCACGCCTCCTCTTCCTCTCTCCCTTCAGACCCTTCCCCACTCCATGTCAATTTCAATGCTGGAACCGGCTCTAGCGCCACGTTCCGGCTATCTAAAGCCCACCCCCCACTCCCGGTCAATCACTCAATCGCAAGTAATACCACACCGCGGGGGCCGGGAGGTGCTTACAGTCTGTCAAGACCAGTGTCCTGAAAGGGTGACCACAATGCCGCTGACTCCTCTCCCATCCAGGAAGTGGGGAGGGAAGGAGTCAGCGGCAGCGGGGTCGCCCGTTCAGGATGCTGGTCCTGACAGACTGTAAGCGCATACCGGTCCCACGGTGCAGTTTTACCTGTGACTGAGTGATCAGCCGAGGGGGGGGGGGGGCTATAGATAACCGGAACGCGATGCTAGAGCCGATTCCGGCATTGAAATTGACATGAGGTGGGGAAGGGCCCGAAGGGAGGGAGGAGGCGCAGCGGGGAAAGGGGGAGGCGCAGAGCTGCAGGGGGGGAGGAGGCAAAGGAAAGGGAATGGAGCGGCGGGTGGCAGCAGCGGTGGTGGCGGGTGGTGGTAGTGGCCAGCAGGCTGGGGAGGCAGGTAAACTAGGTGCTTGCCTGGGGCACCGGGAGGGGGGTGGGGAGCCCAGTTTGGCGCCTCCACCCTCCCGGCACCGTAGGCAACCGCCTAGTTTGCCTAGTGGGCAAGTCGGCCCTGCATGGTTGGCTGTCATGAGCCCTGACGAGGAGGAGCTGGAAGGGTTAACAGACCTGGAAGAGTTGCCAGTCAGTTCCTCAGCTGAACAAACAGCAGCTGGCCCATCAATCACCCTCCAGGCACCAGTGTCAGCTGTTGACGATCAATCTCCTCCAAGCTCTCCTCCCATCTCAAGAGTTCGAAGCAGGCTCTGGAAAGAACTTTCAGAGCGAAGACATGAGGCACGCCGAGGCTTCAGATCTCTCAGCCCTGAGTTCTAACAGAGTCACTGCCACCCAGGGAGCAGGCTGATTGAGACTCCCATATAGCTCCCACCCAGGAGCTGGTAACCTTGTGGAAGCAACAAGTCTATTCTCTGACTTGCATCCACGCTCCTTCCTGATTCCTGATCCTGACCTGCTTGATTTCCTTGGCACCCTGACCTTTTGGCTTTTGGACATTGACTTCTGATTCCAGTTTGTGATTCTCCAGTTGGTGACTTGGCTCCTGCTTGACTTCCTGGACCTTGGAGTGGCTTTGGACTCCTGCCTGCCTCCACCCTGAGAATGTGACAGCTGGCAAACCTACCGGAGAGACAGGAAGTAAACGGTTTGGAAAGAGCAGGACGGAAGTCAGGAAGGTTGACTGAGGGGCTCATCAGTGCTTTTTCTCATCCAAACCGGTCAGGCTGGAACGGCACTTGGGCTCTTTTTTGAAATCGACACAAATCAAGTCTGAAAGGAAGACGGAGAAACAGCAGAGAAAACAACACTCCAGAGCAGCAGCCAGGTCAGTTTGAGGGCGCTGAAAGCGACAAAGACTCTTGTGATGCCTTAAAAAAATGAATACGTTGATTCTGGCAGAAGCGATTGTGAGCCCGAGCTCCTACTGCTAGATGTGAGAAAATACCAAAAACAACCCCCATCTGATTTTTTTTTTAACTAAACACCGGAAATCATGTAAATGGTAGCGTCTAGGTTTTCATTTAGATTTGGAAGCCAATCATGGTACGTAAGAACATCAGAAGAGAAGGAGAAGAAGATATTGGATTTATATCCCGCCCACCACTCCGAAGAGTCTCAGAGCGGCTCACATTCTTCTTTCCCTTCCTCCCCCACAACAGACACCCTGTGAGGTAGATGAAGATATTGGATTTATATCCCGCCCTCCACTCTGAAGAATATCAGAGCGGCTCACAATCTCCTTTCCCTTCCTCCCCCACAACAGACACCCTGTGAGGTAGATGAAGATATTGGATTTATATCCCGCTCTCCACTCCGAAGAGTCTCAGAGCGGCTCAAAATGTCCTTTACCTTCCTCCCCCACAACAGACAACCTCTGCCAGAGCTATGGCTTACCCAAGGCCATGCTAGCAGGTGCAAGTGGAAGAGTGGGGAATCAAACCTGTTTCTCCCAGATAAGAGTCCACACACTTAACCACTACACCAAACTGGCACTACACCCAAGAGAGCCCTGCTGGATCCAACCAGTGGGCTATCCAATCCAGCCTCCTGTCTCAAGCAGTGTCCAGCCAGTTCCTCTGGAGGGCCAACAAGAGGGCAGAGAGGTTGAGGCCTTCATAAGAATATCAGAAGAGCCCTGCTGGATCAGACCAGTGAAGGTCCATCTAGTTCAGCCTCCTGTCCCATCCATGGCCAACCAGATGTTCTGGAGAGCCATCAGCAGGGCATAGAGGCCAAGGCCTTCATAAGAACATCAGAAGAGCCCTGCTGGATCAGACCAGCGAAGGTCCATCTAGTTCAGCCTCCTGTCCCATCCATGGCCAACCAGTTCTTCTGGAGAGCCAACAGCAGGGCATAGAGGCCGAGGCCTTCATAAGAACATCAGAAGAGCCCTGCTGGATCAGACCAGTGAGGGTCCATCTAGTCCAGCCTCCTGTCTCACACAGTGGCCAACCAGTTCCTCTGGAGGGCCAACCGCAGGGAATAGAGGCTGAGATCTTCACAAGGACTTCACAAGAGTCCTGCCGGATCAGACCGATTGTCCCTCCAGTCCAGCATCCTGTCTCACACAGTGCCCAAACAGTTCCTTCCCTGATGTTGCCTCCTGGCTCTGGGATTCAGAGGCTCAGTGCCTCGGAATGCGGAGGTTCCCCTCAGCCACCGCGGCTAGTAGCCATTGATAGACTTATCCTCCATGCATTGGCCTAATCCCCTTTTAAAACCGTTTATTCCTGAGTGCATCACTTCATCCTCTGGCAGCGAATTCCACGTTGTCATCACTCTCTGTGTCAAGAAGTATTTCCTTTTGTCCATCCTGAACCTCCTGCCCACCCTTCAGCTTCGTTGGATGCCCTCATATGAACATGTGAAGCTGCCTTCTACTGAATCAGACCCTCTTTGGTCCATCAAAGTCAGTATTGTCTACTCAGACTGGCAGCGGCTCTCCAGGGTCTCCAGCTGAGGTTTTTCACGCTTTTTAGTTGGAGATGCCGGGGATTGAACCTGGGACCTTCTGCTTACCGAGCAGATGCTCTACCACTGAGCCACAGCCCCTCCCTGTGTCTCTCCAGGGTCTCTAGCTGAGGTTTTTCACGCCTACTTGCCTGGACCCTTTTTAGTTGGAGATGCCGGGGATTGAACCTGGGACCTTCTGCTTACCAAGCAGATGCTCTACCACTGAGCCACCATCCCTCCCCCCTCGAGTTCAAGTCTTTTGGGAAAGGCAGAAAAAGTTCTCTTTGTCTACTCTCTGCTTCCCACCCACAATGTTATAAACCTCTATTAGCCCCTTGTGTCTTTTCTAAACTGCAAAGTTCCAGACTCTTCAACCATTCCTCCTAGGGAAGCTGCTCCAATCCCCCAAAATCATCTTAGTTGCCCTCCTCTGTAGTTTCTGTTGCAATAAAAAAAAAAGGCCAACGCCATGCTGGGAATTATTAGGAAGAGAACTGAAAACAAATCAGCCAGTCTCATCATGCCCCTGTATAAATTGATGGTGCGGCCTCATTTGGAGTACTGTGTACAATTCTGGTCACCGCACCTCAAAGAAGATATTAAGGCATTGGAAAAAGTGCAGAAAAGAGCAACTAGAATGATTCAAGGGTTGGAACACTTTCCCTATGAAGAAAGGTTAAAACACTTGGGGCTCTTTAGTTTGGAGAAACGTTAGGGTTGCCAAGTCCAATTCAAGAAATATCTGGGGACTTTGGGGATGGATCCAGGAGACTTTGGGGGTGGAGCCAGGAGACATTAGGGGTGGGGCCAAGATCAAGGCTGTGACAAGCATCATTGAACTCCAAGGGAGTTCTGGCCATCACATTTAAAGGGACGGCACACCTTTTCAATTCCTTCCTTCCATAGGAAATAATGAAAGATAGGGGCACCTTCTTTTGGGGCTCATAGAACTGGACCCCCTGGTCCAATCTTTTTGAAACTTGGGGGGTATTTTGGGGACAGGCACTAGATACTATACTGAAAATTTGGTGCCTCTACCCCAAAAAACAGCCCCCCCCCGAGCCCCAGATACCCGCGGATCAATTCTCCATGATTTTCTATGGGAATAAATCTCCATAGGGAATAATAGAGTTCCCAGCAGACATTTCCCTCCCCTCCCCCTGCTTTCTAACGACCCTGAAGCGGGGGGAGGGCTTCCAAACCGGGGGATCCCCTGCCCCCACCTGGGGATTGGCAACCCTAAGAAACGTCGACTGTGAGGTGACATGAGAGAGGTTTACAAGATTATGCATGGGATGGAGAAGGTAGAGAAAGAAGCACTTTTCTCCCTTTCTCACAATACGAGAATGCGTGGACATTTAATGAAATTATGAGCAGTTGGGTTAGAATGGATAAAAGGAAGTCCTTCTTCACCCAAAGGGTGATGAACACGTGAAATTCACTGCCACAGGAGGTGATGGCGGCTACAAGCATAGACAGTTTCAAGAGGGGAATGGATAAGCATATGGAGCAGAGCTCCATCAGTGGCTATTAGCCACAGCGTATTGTTGTCTGGGGCAGTGATGCCCTGTATTCTTGGTGCTGGGGGAGAGGGGCAGTGTGAGGACTTCTAGTGTCCTGGCCCGCTGATGGACCTCCTGATGGCACCTGGTTTTTTTGGCCACTGTGTGACACAGAGTGTTGGACTGGATGGCCCATTGGCCTGATCGAACACGGCTTCTCTTATGTTCTTATGTTTTTAATTAGAACCAGCGACAAGATGCGCTCTCTGGACTCAAGCATGTTTTTGTACTCTTCTTTGAGGTGGGAACTATCATGTTGTTCACTTTTCCTGAAGCTCACAACCTTTCTATAGATTCTTTAACGCTGTCACCGTCTTGCCGATTCATAAAAGTCCTATAGCGGACTTTGCGCGCGCTCCTATGAAATAAATTGTAACACTTATGAAAACCCACAATGCGTCACATTTGACGATTGAATGAAAGAAAATTCTGGTTTGTCGAAATCAATGCACTTGTTTAATAGACAATTTATATCCACCTGGGGGCTGCCAAACCGATACTCACTAAATGCGCCGCTGGAATGCTGAGGATTTCGGACAGGCCAAGTATAGACTGGGATTGCCATGGTTTATTGCACCTCTTCAAAGCTTGAGCACACACATCAGTGCTTTGGCATGAATTTATAAACCGTTGCTAAAGGAGGGGGGAAAGCAGATTATTTATTACACCTTCAGACCGAGCCAGAAACTTTGGCAACTCGCAAGGATTGATCCAGATAATGGCGGCTTTTAGTAGCGTATTTTTCTAGCCAAGCAGAGCTGAGATGGGATTTTGGATGGGCTTCAAACGCACGGAGCTCTTGTCTGATGCCAACCCTGGCCCACCTTTGACCCACCCCGAGAGATCCAGCTGGGCAGCCATGTTGGCCTGAAGCAACAGAACAAAGCCGGAATCCGGTCTGCCCGCCAGCTATATGTAACCGCTCACTGTGCCCCATTCCATTATCTGATGAAGTGTGCCTGCACACTAGGATTGCCAAATCCAATCCAAGAAATATCTGGGGGCTTTGAGGATGGAGCCAGGAGAAGAAGAAGAAGACTGCAGATTTATACCCCGCCCTTCTGCCTGAATCAGAGTCTCAGAGTGACTCACAATCTCCTTTCCCTTCCCCCTCACAACAGACCCCCTGTGAGGTGGGTGGGGCTGAGATGGCTCTCACAGCAGCTGCCCTTCCAAGGACAGAGTCTCAGAGCGGCTCACAATCTCCTTTCCCTTCCTCCCCCACAACAGACACCCTGTGAGGTCGATGAAGATATTGGATTTATATCCCGCCCTCCACTCCGAAGAGTCTCAGAGCGGCTCACAATCTCCTTTCCCTTCCTCCCCCACAACAGACACCCTGTGAGGTGGGTGGGGCTGAGAGGGCTCTCACACTACCTGCCCTTTCAAGGACAGAGTCTCAGAGCTGCCTACAATCTCCTTTCCCTTCCTCCCCCACAACAGGCACCCTGTGAGGTGGGTGGGGCCGAGGGGGCACTCACAGCAGCTGCCCTTTCAGGGACAGAGTCTCAGAGCGGCCTACAATCTCCTTTCCCTTCCTCCCCCACAACAGACACCCTGTGAGGTGGGTGGGGCTGAGGGGGCACTCACAGCAGCTGCCCTTTCAAGGGCAGAGTCTCAGAGCGGCCTACAATCTCCTTTCCCTTCCTCCCCCACAACAGACACCCTGTGAGGTGGGTGGGGCTGAGGGGGCACTCACAGCAGCTGCCCTTTCAAGGGCAGAGTCTCAGAGCAGCCTACAATCTCCTTTCCCTTCCTCCCCCACAACAGACACCCTGTGAGGTGGGTGGGGCTGAGAGGGCTCTCACAGCAGCTGCCCTTTCAAGGACAGAGTCTCAGAGTGGCTTACAATCTCCTTTCCCTTCCTCCTCCACAACCCTGTGAGGTGGGTGGGGCTGGAGAGGGCTCTCACACTAGCTGCCCTTTTAAGGACAACTCCTACAAGAATTGTGGCTGAACCAAGGCCATTCCAGCAGGTACGAGTGGAGGAGTGGGGAATCAAACCCAGTTCTCCCAGATAAGAGTCCACACACTTAACCACTACACCAAACTGGAGACGTGGAGGGTGGAGCCAGAAGCAAGAGTTTTGAGAAGCAGGGCTTTTTTTTTGAGCAGTTCCGGCTGGCTTGGTGTAGGGTGTGGTCTAACATGCAAATGAGTTCCTGCTGGGCTTTTTCTAAAAAAAAGAAAAAGCCCAGTTTGTAATAAACTCATGTATTTTTTATAACCTGTATTATCTATATGTTAATGTTCCATTAATACTGGTTTTACAAATTGGGCTCTCCTGTTTGTTTGCATCTAACCTTTCAGGTCAAGAGTGTGAAACTTATTTGTTATGAGAACTGAATCTTACAGAAATGAGACCTTGTCGGGCTGAACCACGTCGGGGTGGGCTGGGCCATCTTTGTACCTCTTGATGATCAGGTAGCAGAGATACAAACTTGATAAAGGACACAGACAAACACAAAGCTTTTTAAAAAAACGAAAACATCCTTAAGGCGCTTTCTTTGTATTATAATAATAAATTAATAATAAATTTTTATTTGTATCCCACCCTCCCCATGGGATCCAGGGAACTGGGCAAAGGAAGCACTGGCTCTTTCCTTCCTTCCCCAGGGGACTAGGAGGGGGAGCCAATAGAAGGAAGAGAAACTCGGCTCAGTAGCTCTGCTGTGCGATTGAGCGAGCCTTGCAAAGCAAGCTGTGATGCAGAAGGCAGCAAGAGAGAGGGAGAAGGAAGCAGACGACAGCCAGTTCCTCGGGGGCCTGATAGGAGCCAAGGGCCTGATTCGGCCCCTGGGCTGCATGTTTGACACCCCTGTTTTAGGTTTTTAATTCATATTTCTTGGGTTAAGAGTTTTGTTCTCCCCCTTCCTTTTTTGTTCTTTTACACTGCGCATTGGACATCTTTATCCTGAGTTCCTTCTCTGCGACCTGCATTCTATTGGTAGTGCCAGTGCTGGGGGGGTCTGCCGCCCCAGGCAGAGCCCTGCCCCCGACTTCCAGTGGGGTGGGGGGGAAGCGCTGCAGAGGGCTGCTTGGGCTTCGGCTCCAAGCGCGCTTGCTGCCATTACCATCGTCCGACCTCTGTCAGCCTTCCCGGGTACCGGAAGGGCTGAGCACTGTCTAGGTTTGCCAAGTCCACTTCAAGAAATATCTGGGGACTTTGGGCGTGGAGCCAGGAGCAAGGGTGTGACAAGCATAATTGAACTCTGAACGGAGTTCTGGCCATCACATTTAAAGGGACTGCACACCTTTCCAACGCCTTCCCTCCACTGGAAATAATGAAGGATAGGGACATCTTCTTTTGGGGCTTATAGAATTGGACCCCCTGGTCCCATCTTTGTGAAACTTGGGGGGTATTTTGGGGAGAGGTACCAGATGCTATACTGAAAATTTGGTGCCTCTACCTCAAACAACAGCCCCCCCCCCATAGCCCCAGAGACCCACAGATCAATTTCCCATTATTCCCTACGGGAATCGTTCTCCATAGGGAATAATAATAATAATAATAATAATAATAATAATAATAATAATAATAATAATAATAATAATAATAATAATAATAATAATTTATTTATATCCCGCCCTCCCCACCTCGGCAGGCTCAGGGCGGCTAACAACATTTTATAAAAACATACAATAGTAGATAGTAGATAAGAGCCTTAAATTTAACAATATAAAACATTAAAACATTAAACTTAATAACATTAAAACCAATCCCAATAAGTGCAGTTATTCAGCGGTATAGGTCTTCAAACCGCATTGGCGGATCTTTAATTGCCGATCTTCTTAGCAGTCCAAGTGTGCAAGTTTAAAAAGGGCGGTCTTGCAGGCCCTGCGGAACTGATCAAGGTTCCGCAGGGCCCGCACCTCCTCGGGGAGTCGGTTCCATAGGGCAGGGGCCGCGATTGAAAATGCCCGTGGCTCTAGTGTTCTGGTATTTAATCTCCTTCGGCCCAGGGATGGTCATTAGATTTTTCCTGACTGACCTCAGTGCTCTCTGGGGTTCATACGGGGAAAGACGGTCCCTCAGGTAGGCAGGTCCTCGGCCATATAAGGCTTTAAAGGTAATGACCAACACTTTGTACTGGACCCAGTAAGAACATAAGAACATAAGAGAAGCCATGTTGGATCAGGCCAACGGCCCATCAAGTCCAACACTCTGTGTCACACAGTGGCAAAAAATTTTATATACACACATACACTGTGGCTAATAGCCACTGATGGACCTGTGCTCCATATTTTTATCTAAACCCCTCTTGAAGGTGGCTATACTTGTGGCCGCCACCACCTCCTGTGGCAGTGAATTCCACATGTTAATCACCCTTTGGGTGAAGAAGTACTTCCTCTTATCCGTTTTAACCTTTCTGCTCAGCAATTTCATCGAATGCCCACGAGTTCTTGTATTGTGAGAAAGGGAGAAAAGTACTTCTTTCTCTACTTTCTCCATCCCATGCATTATCTTGTAAACCTCTATCATGTCACCCCGCAGTCGACGTTTCTCCAAGCTAAAGAGTCCCAAGCGTTTCAACCTTCCTTCATAGGGAAAGTGCTCCAGCCCTTTAATCATTCTAGTTGCCCTTCTCTGGACTTTCTCCAATGCTATAATATCCTTTTTGAGGTGCGGCGACCAGAACTGCACACAGTACTCCAAATGAGACCGCACCATCGATTTATACAGGGGCATTATGATACTGGCTGATTTGTTTTCAATTCCCTTCCTAATAATTCCCAGCATGGCGTTGGCCTTTTTTATTGCAGACGCACACTGTCTTGACATTTTCAGTGAGTTATCTACCACGACCCCAAGATCTCTCTCTTGGTCAGTCGCTGCCAGTTCACACCCCATCAACTTGTAGTTGTAGCTGGGATTCTTGGCCCCAATGTGCATACTTTGCACTTGGCCACATTGAACCGCATCTGCCACATTGACGCCCACTCACCCAGCCTCAACAGATCCCTTTGGAGTTCCTCACAATCCTCTCTGGTTCTCACCACCCTGAACAATTTAGTGTCATCCGCAAACTTGGCCACTTCACTGCTCACTCCCAACTCTAAATCATTTATGAACAAGTTAAAGAGCATGGGACCCAGTATCGAGCCCTGCGGCACTCCACTGCTTACCATCCTCCACTGCGAAGACTGGCCATTTATACTAACTCTCTGCTTCCTATTACTCAGCCAGTTTTTGATCCACAAGAGGACCTGTCCTTTTACTCCATGACTCTCAAGCTTTCTAAGGAGCCTTTGATGAGGAACTTTATCAAAAGCTTTCTGGAAGTCAAGGTAAACAACATCTATCGGGTCTCCTTTGTCCACATGTTTGTTCACCCCCTCAAAGAAATGCAACAGGTTAGTGAGGCAAGATCTTCCCTTGCAGAACCCATGCTGAGTCTTCCTCAATAACCCGTGTTCATCAATGCGCCTACTCATTCTGTCCTTGATAATGGTTTCTACCAACTTTCCCGGTATTGAAGTCAGACTGACTGGCCTGTAATTTCCCGGATCTCCTCTGGAACCCTTTTTAAAGATGGGGGTATATAATCGGCAGCCAGTGCAGTTCATGTAGCCCTGGCCGTATATGTTCCCGTTTTGGGAGTCCCAACAACAGCCTGGCCGCTGCGTTCTGCACTAGCTGCAGTCTCCGAGTCCGGCACTAATGGAGTGCCCAGCAGACATTTTCCTCCCCCCCCCCCAGCTTTCTGATGACCCTGAAGTGGGGGAAGGGGCTCCCCCAGTTTGGAGCCCCCCCTCCCCCTTCAGGGTCATAAGAAAGCAGGCGGGGAGGGAAATATCTGCCGGGCACTTCATTATTCCCTGTGGAGACCAATTCCTATATGGTATAATGGAGAATTGATCCGCGGTATCTGGGGCTCTGGGGAGATGTTTTTTTTTAGTTAGGAGCACCAAATGTTCAGCATAGCATCTGGTGCCTCTCCTCAAAACACCGTCCAAGTTTCTTTCTTTCTTTTTTTTTGGGGGGGGGGGGAGGGTTCAAATATTTTATTAAGAAACATAAAAACAAATTAACAGAGAATAGAAAACGGATCAATAAAAGTAAGCTTTATTTATTTATTTATTTATATTAAGATTTATACCCCGCCCTTCTCACCTAAGTGTCTCAGGGCGGCTTACAACATAATAATTAAAACAACTTCAGTTTAAACATTTAAAATTCAATTAAACCATAAATTAATAAAAACAAGATAGAGTAAAACCGGCGGCCTATAGATACATTTTGTTCCATCCAAGATATTTTACATTGTCAGTTAATGTCATAGGCCTGCCGGAAGAGGACTGTCTTACAGGCCCTGCGGAATTGCCCTAGATCCCGCAGGGCCCGTACCTCTTCCGGCAGCTGGTTCCACCAATAAGGTGCCGTTATTGAGTAGGCCCGATCCCTGGTGGATTTTAGACGGGCCTCCTTTGGCCCGGGAACTACCAACAGGTTTTGTGAACCTGAGCGTAGTACTCTCTGGGGAACGTGTGGGGAGAGACGGTCCCTAAGGTAGGCAGGTCCTAGGCCATATAGGGCTTTAAAGGTAATAACCAACACCTTGTACCGGACTCGGAATATTACTGGCAGCCGTCTAGAGCAGGGATGTCGAACTCATTCGTTACGAGGGCTGGATCTGACATAAATGGGATCTCGTGGGGGCCGGGCCATGCGTATCATAAAAATGTCATGCCAGGTAGCGGAGATGCAAACGTTATAAAGGATACAGAGAAACACAATTAAATATATTATTTTTTACTTCAGTACGGACATGCTTTGAACTCTTGCAGTGTTTTGTTCAAAATGGAATAGCGGGCGGGGATAGTGGGATTTGGCAATGCAATTTTTAAAATGAAACATCAAGAAAAAGCACAAGGATCCCAGCAGAAACTAAAAATATAAAGCAAACATTTAAAATGCTCCGGGCTTGGCAAAATGTGAAACGGCTGGGCACTGCAAGCTTCTCCCCTTGTCCCCAGGTCTACTCAGACTGGCAATGGCTCTTCAGTACCACATCCCCCTTCGGCTGTGGGCTACCAGGTTAGAGTACTCACTAGGCACCAATTCTCAGGTCCATTCAGCAGAGACATGCTGGCTGAAAACATCAGCTCTTTATTTGCAAGGTCTTCGCAACTCCAGCGAAGAACAGTTTCTAACTGGCCATATAAATGCTGAAAGGTGAAACTAAGCTCCACTCCATTAAAATACATTGCAGCACAGACAAAGCTGCAAGGAAAACACGGAATGGATTTTCCATTAAGGTCTCTGGGCTCATAAAGACTATTCACAGACTACTGCCTTTTTTGTTCTTCTTGCAGTATACTTCTTGGGGGATTTATTTGCTGCCCTCAATGTCATGCTTCTGTGAATGACAAATCTCTAAATATCCCAATAGGCACAGCTGGTGCATGGGAGTAGGCCAAGTATAGGGCTGCCAAGTCCAATTCAAGAAATATCTGGGGACTTTGGAGGTGGAGCCAGGAGACATTAGGGGTGGAGCCAAGATCAAGGCTGTGACAAGCATAATTGAACTCCAAAGGGAGTTCTGGCCATCACGTTTAAAGGGACGGCACACCTTTTCAACTCCTTCCTTCCATAGGAAATAATGAAAGATAGAGGCACCTTTTTGGGGGGCTCATAGAATTGGACTCCCTGGTCCAATCATTTTGAAACTTGTGGGATATTTTGGGGAGAGGCACTAGATGCTGTACCGAAAATATGGTGCCTCTACCTCAAAAAACAGCCCCCCCCCCAGAGCCCCAGATACCCACGGATCAAATCTCCATTATTTTCTATGGGAATAAATCTCCATAGGGAATAAAAGATTTCCTCGTAGACATTTCCCTTTCCTTCCCCTGCTTTCTGACAACCCTGAAGCGGGGGGAGGGCCTCCAAACCGGGGGATCCCCTGCCCCCACCTGGGGATTCGCAACCCTATGATAAACCTCCGCAAAACCCAGCCTCAAATTACCAAATACAAATACCAAATAAATACAAATACTAGAAATTTATATTCAGTTGTGCAAAAGCATTCCATATATAAATGGGAAATAAAGAACACAAACCTTCACCCAAAGTCATTTACAGACAAATCAATGTCCAGCAAATTCCAAAGGACGGCTGAAGGCAGAAATTCAAACGGTCAAGTCTTTCATGAAGAACGATGCTTCCAGAAGAAGTTTTTTTGCAGACATCTTACAGACATTTCCCTCCCCCACCCTGCTCTCTGATGACCCTGAAGCGGGGGAGGGGGCTCCAAACTAGGGGGTCCCCTGCCCCCACCTGGGGATTGGCAACCCAAGAAATTGCCCAGTAAAATGATTTCATCCCCCTTTCATTGCTTACGTTCTGTTTTACAAGTATCATTTTGGGTTACTGAATGTTTGTACAACGCTTTAATACTCAGATTATGACTGTTTATTCTTCAGGATGTCTTCTTGTAAGTCATGATTTTATTGTATCGCTTTTGCTTTGTGAGCTGGATAGAGTTCAAAGCGGATTTTACACGCCAATAATACTGCCTTTATTGGCCGAGCAGACTGGAAGAACAAACTGGTTCTTCTTCGGTCCGTCCGATGTTTAATAGGGAAGAGTCTTAAGTGACAGGACGTCTTGGGACTAATAAGAGACGAGTCCCGTAAACAAAAGGGCTATGCAAATTTTTTAAAAAAAAGCAGAACAACAACGGGACTGACTCAGATTGCTTCAGGGGAAAGGCCACGGCAAACCCCCAACTTTTTTGAGGCTGTGGGCAGCTTTGGGATTCTGACACAGCGTGGTGGTGCTGACCACAAAATGACTGCGGGGAAGTGGTTAAGAGCGACAGACTCTACTCTGGAGAACCCCCGTATGAATCGACGGTGCGGCCTCATTTGGAGTACTGTGTACAATTCTCTGGACACCACACCTCAAAAAAAAGAGATTACAGCACTGGAAAAAGTGCAGAAAAGGGGCAACTAGAATGATTCAAGGGTTGGAACACTTTCCCCTATGAAGAAAGGTTAAAACGCTTGGGGCTCTTTAGCTTGGAGAAACGTCGACTGCGGGGTGACATGAGAGGTTGACAAGATTATGCACGGAATAGAGAAGGCAGAGAAAGAAGTCCGTTTCTCCCTTTCTCACAGTATGAGAACTTGTGGGCACTCAATGAAATTGCTGAGCAGTTGGGTTAGAACGGATAAAAGGAAGTCCTTCTTCACCCAAAGGGTGATTAACACGTAGAATTCACTGCCACAGGAGGTGGTGGTGGTTACAAGCTTCAAGAGGGGATTGGATCAACATCTGGAGCAGAGGTCCATCAGTGGCTATTAGCCACAAGGTATAGATGGAGCTCTCTGTCTGGGGCAGCGATACTCTGTATTCTTACTGCTTGGGGGGGGCACAGTGGAAGGGTTGCTAGCCCCCACTGGTGGACCTCTTGATGGCATTTGAGGTTTTTTGGCCACTATGGGACACAGAGTGTTGGACTGGATGGGTCATTGGCCTGATCCAACATGGATTCCTCTTATGTTCTTATATCTGGGGCAAGTAATGCTCTGTCTTCTTGGTGCTTGGGGGGGGGGGGGGCACAGTGGGAGGGCTTCTAATGTCCTGGCCCCACTGATGGACCTCCTGATGGCACCTGGGTTTTTTAGCCACTGTGTGACACAGAGTCCACTGGCCTGATCCAACATGGCTTCTCTTATGTTCTTTTGTGACACAGAGTGTTGGACTAGATGGGCCATTGGCCTGATCCAACATGGCTTCTCTTATGTTCTTATGTCTGGGGCAAGTTAATGCTCTGTCTTCTTGGTGCTTGGGGACGGGGGCACAGTGGAGGGCTTCTAATGTCCTGGCCACACTGATGGACCTCCTGATAGCACCTGGGTTTTTTGGCCACTGTGTGACACAGAGTGTTGGACTGGATGGCCCACTGGCCTGATCCAACATGGCTTCTCTTATGTGACACGGAGTGTTGGACTGGATGGGTCATTGGCCTGATCCAACATGGCTTCTCTTATGTTCTTATGTGACAGAGTGTTGGACTGGAGGGGCCATCGGCCTGATCCAACATGGCTTCTCTTATGTTCTTAAGTGACAGAGTGTTGGACTGGATGGGCCACTGGCCTGATCCAACATGGCTTCTCTTATTTAACACAGAGTGTTGGACTGGATGGGCCACTGGCCTGATCCAACATGGCTTCTCTTATGTTCTTATGCGACACAGAGTGTTGGACTGGAGGGGCCATCGGCCTGATCCAACATGGCTTCTGTTATAGTCTTATGTTCTTAACCGGTTCATTCCTTCGCTCCTCAGTTTGCAGCCAGATGGGTGAGTTTGGGTCAGTCACAGCTCTCTCAGCCCCACCTGCCTCACTGGGGGTCTGTTGCGAGGAGACTGGAAGCCAATCCGAGACTCGTTCGGGTAGTGAAGGGCGGGGTATAAAACCAACTTCCTCCTGCTCCTCTTCCTGCCACAGGAAGTGGGGCAAACCACAAAATGACAGACAAGCTGGCCAATAAGAGCTAATAGGGGGGGGGGGGGGGACCTGAATAACTGGTTCTCTGCTCTGATGCAGATACCCTGCAACTGCTTTCATAGCTGCAGGACATCCTGACCGTGGATCTGCCACATCCTGTCTGTTTCACAAGAAACTTAAAAAGGGGGAACCCACGCAAGACACCCCTCATTCATGGCTGCCAGCCATGCAAGCTAAATGGGATCTCTCTACCACATATTTCTTCGCAGTGAGGGACGGTAAGCAGTGGGGTGCCGCAGGGCTCGGTACTGGGTCCCATGCTCTTTAACTTGTTCATAAATGGTTTGGAGTTGGGAGTGAGCAGTGAAGTGGCCAAGTCAGCAGATGACACTAATTGTTCAGGGTGGTAAGAACCAGAGGATTGTGAGGAACTCCAAAGGGATCTGTTGAGGCTGGGTGAGTGGGCATCAACATGGCAGATGAGGTTCAATGTAGCCAAGTGCAAAGTAATGCACATTGGGGCCAAGAATCCCAGCTACAAATACAAGTTGATGGGGTGTGAACTGGCAGAGACTGACCAAGAGAGAGATCTTGGGGTCGTGGTGTCAAGACAGTGTGTGTTTGCAATAAGAAAAGGCCAACGCCATGCTGGGAATTATTAGGAAGGGAACTGAAAACAAATCAGCCAGTATCATAATGCCCCTGTATAAATCGATGGTGCGGTCTCATTTGGAGTACTGTGTGCAATTCTGGTCGCCGCACCTCAAAAAGGATATTATAGCATTGTAGAAAGTCCAGAAAAGGGCAAATAGAATGATTAAAAGGTTGGAACACTTTCCCTACGAAGAAAGGTTAAAACGCTTGGGGCTCTTTAGCTTGAAGAAACATCAACTGCGGAGTGACATGATAGAGGTTTATAAGATAATGCATGGGATGGAGAAAGTAGAGAAAGAAGTACTTTTCTCCCTTTCTCACAATACAAGAACTTGTGGGCATTCGATGAAATTGCTGAGGAGTCAGGTTAAAACGGATAAAAGGAAGTACTTCTTTACCTAAGGGGCGAGTAACATGTGGAACTCACTGCCACAGGAGGTGGTGGTGGCTGCAAGCATAGACAGCTTCAAGAGGGGGTTAGATAAAAATATGGAGCAGAGGTCCATCAGTGGCTATTAGCCACAGTGCGTGTGTGTGTGTGTATATATTTGGCCGCTGTGTAACACAGCATGTTGGACTGGATGGGCCATTGGTCTGATCCAACATGGCTTCTCTTATGTTCTAATGTGAAACAAAGTGTTGGACTGGATGGGCCATTGGCCTGATCCAACATGGCTTCTCTTATATTCTTATGTGACACAGAGTGTTGGACTGGATGGGTCATTGGCCTGATCCAACATGGCTTCTCTTATGTTCTTATCCCAGCCTTTTTCCATAGCGATCAAGGCAGCAGATAGGAATCTCTTCTCCTCCACTAGTATTATGTTTCAATTCTCTTTTGCAAGGAGTTAAAAAAAAAAATTCCTCAGAACGTTATTCTGGAAGATAGTTTTATTTAGGACTGCATTTGATTATTGTGTTTTTCAACCGTGGTGCTTTTGAAACTTTGGTTTCGTGTATTTTTACGTCATTCATTTCATGTATCCGATTTATACTGCAAAGCCAACTTGAAAAACAGCTATGTTCTAAATTACGGAAACCACAAGCTGGAAGGGACCTCAGGGGTCATCTAGTCCAACCCTCTGCACAATGCAGGAAATTCACAACTGCCTCCCTGCCCACAACTCCCCCAGTGACCCCTGCTCGAAGAAGAAGATGACTGCAGATGTATACCCCGCCCTTCTTGGTGGGCAGGGAGGTAGTTGTGTATTTCCTGCATTGCACAGAGGGTTGGACTAGATGACCTCCGAGATTCCTTAGTGGAACAGGCTTTCTCGGGAGTTGGTGGGCTCTCCTCCCTTGGAGGTTTTTAAACAGAGGGTAGATGGTCACCTGACAGCAATGAAGATCCTGTGAATTTAGGGGGAGGTGTTTGTGAGTTTCCTGCATTGTGCAGAGGGTTGGACTAGGTGACCCTAGAGATTCCTCTATGATTCTGAGATCCCTTCCAGCTCTTTGTTTCTGTAATTTAAAACATAGCTGTTAAAAGGGTTGGACTAGGAGAGAAGATGATGATGATATTGGATTTATATCCCGCCCTATACTCTGAATCTCAGAGCAGTCATAACCTTCTATACCTTTCCCCCCCACAACAGACACTCTGTGAGGTGCGTGGGGCTGAGAAGGCTCTCACAGCAGCTGCCCTTTCAAGGACAGAGTCTCAGAGCGGCCTACAATCTCCTTTCCCTTCCTCCCCCACAACAGGCACCCTGTGAGGTGGGTGGGGCTGAGAGGGCTCTCACAGCAGCTGCCCTTCCAAGGACAGAGTCTCAGAGCGGCCTACAATCTCCTTTCCCTTCCTCCCCCACAACAGGCACCCTGTGAGGTGGGTGGGGCTGAGAGGGCTCTCACAGCAGCTGCCCTTTCAAGGACAGAGTCTCAGAGCTGCCTACAATCTCCTTTCCCTTCCTCCCCCACAACAGACACCCCTGTGAGGTGGGTGGGGCTGAGAGGGCTCTCACAGCAGCTGCCCTTTCAAGGACAGAGTCTCAGAGCTGCCTACAATCTCCTTTATCTTCCTCCCCCACAACGGACACCCTGTGAGGTGGGTGGGGCTGAGAGAGCTCTCCCAGCAGCTGCCCTTTCAAGGACAGAGTCTCAGAGCGGCCTACAATCTCCTTTCCCTTCCTCCCCCATAACAGACACCCTGTGAGGTGGATGGGGCTGAGAGGGCTCTCACAGCAGCTGCCCTTTCAAGGACAGAGTCTCAGAGCGGCCTACAATCTCCTTTCCCTTCCTCCCCCACAACAGACACCCTGTGAGGTGGATGGGGCTGAGTGGGCTCTCACAGCAGCTGCCCCTTTCAAGGACAACCTCTGCCAGAGCTATGGCTGACCCAAGGCCATTCCAGCGGGGTGCAAGTGGAGGAGTGGGAATCAAACTCAGTTCTCCCAGAAAAAAAGTCCGCACACTTAACCACTACACCAAATTGGCTCAAAAGACCCTGTGCAGGACAGTTACTCTGCCACAAGGGGCTTCTTGTTTTGCAAGCCTACAGAGAGAAATTCTCTGCCCCACGGAGCCTACGATTCAGATATAGGTCGTCAGTAGGAGGAGGAACAGGCGGGGAGCCAGCAGGACTGTCCTTTGCAATCGTGGAGGCTCTGGGGAGGGGGAAATGATGCGAGTGAAGCTATTTTAGGAATTTGAGATCAAGCAACAGGAAAAACATTAACAGGTTGCTGGTAAAGGCACAAGAGCCAGGCCAGCCGGGAGGAAAGGTGAGATGGCCCATGATCTGACAACCTTCCTGTAGCCCAGCGGGTAAGCTGCAGAGGCTGCCTTTAGGGGAGGTTGTCTTTCTCCAGCTGCCTTCGTTTAACTGTTTAGCTCTGGGGTGGCTGTGTGACATGTGGCTCTCTCACACATATTTTGTGGCTCTTGAATCCCCATTGCCCCATCAGCTGGCTTGGAGAAGGCATATGTTTCTTTAAAGCACTTATCCAAGCCAAGCTAGCCAGCAGCTTGGAGAATGCATTTAAAGTTGCTTTCTTTCCACGTCTCCCTCCCTCATCTATTTTCCTTCCTTCCTTCCTTCCTTCCTTCCTCCTCCCTCCCTTCCTCTCTCCCTCACCCCCTCCCTCCCTTCCTCTCTCCCTCACCCCCTCCCTCCCTTCCTCTCTCCCTCACCACCTCCCTCCCTTCCGTCCTCCCTCCCTTCCTCCCTCTCTCTCTCCCTTCCTCCCTTTCTTCCTTCCTCCCTCTCTCCCTCCCTCTCTCTCTCCCTTCCTCCCTCTCTCTCTCCCTCCCTCCTTTCCTTCCTCCCTCCCTCTCTCTCTCTCCCTCCCTCCCTTCCTTCCCTCCCTCAAACATCTGATGTTTCTGTCTTGTGGCTCTCAAACATCTGCCATTTTTTCTATGTGGCTCTTACGTTAAGCAAGCTTGGCTACCCTTGGTTTAGCTCTTTCTTTCCATCCCTTCCTTCCAACCTGTATGCCCCTTTCCATCCCTTCTTTCCATCCTTTCCTTCAAACGATCTTGTATGCTCCTGCGTAAATCGATGGTGCAGCCTCGTTTGAATACGGTTTACAATTCTGGTCACCGCGCCTCGAAAAGGATATTATAGCACCGGGAAAAGTGCAGAAAAGGACAACTAGAATGATTCAAGGGTTGGAACACTTTCCCTTTGAAGAAAGGTTAAAATGCTTGGGGCTCTTTAGCTTGGAGAAACGTCGACTGAGGGGTAACATGATAGAGGTTTACAAGATTATGCATGGGATGGAGAAAGGAGAGAAAGAAGTACTTTTCTCCCTTTTTCGCATTACAAAAACTTGTGGACATTCAATGAAATTGCTGAGCAGTCAGGCTAGAATGGATGAAAGGAAGTCCTTTTTCACCCAAAGGGTGATTAACATGTGGAATTCACTGCCACAGGAGGTGGTGGCGGCTACAAGCATAGCCAGCTTCAAGAGGAGATTGGATCAACATATGGAGCAGAGGCCCATCAGTGGCTATTAGCCACAAGGTCTAGATGGAACTCTCTGTCTGGGGCAGGGATGCTCTGTATTCTTGGTACTTGTGGGGGAGGCAACAGTGGGAAGGAGAGCCAGTTTGGTGTAGTGGTTAAGTGCGCGGACTCTTATCTGGGAAAACCGGGTTTCATTCCCCACTCCTCCACTTGCAGCTGCTGGAATGGCCTTGGGTCAGCCATAGCTCTGGCAGAGGTTGTCCTTGAAAGGGCAGCTGCTGTGAAAGCCCTCTCCAGCCCCACCCACCTCACAGGGTGTCTATTGTGGGGGGAGAAGACATAGGAGATTGTAAGCCGCTCTGAGTCTCTGATTCAAAGAGAAAAGTGAGATATAAATCTGTAATTCTTCTTCTAGTGTCCTGGACCCACTGGTGGACCTCCTGATAGCACCTGGGATTTTTGGCCACTATGTGACACAGAGTGTTGGACTGGATGGGCCACTGGCCTGACCCAACACGGCTTCTCTTATGTTCTTATGTGACACAGAGTGTTGGACTGGATGGGCCACTGGCCTGATCCAACATGGCTTCGCTTATGTTCTTATGAGACACGGAGTGTTGGACTGGATGGGCCACTGGCCTGATCCAACATGGCTTCGCTTATGTTCTTATGAGACACGGAGTGTTGGACTGGATGGGCCACTGGCCTGATCCAACATGGCTTCGCTTATGTTCTTATGAGACGCAGAGTGTTGGACTGGAGGGGCCATTGGCCTGATCCAACATGGCTTCTCTTATGTGACACAGAGTGTTGGACTGGATGGGCCATTGGCCTGATCCAACAGGGCTTCTCTTATGTGACACAGAGTGTTGGACTGGATGGGCCATTGGCCTGATCCAACAGGGCTTCTCTTCTGTTCTTATGAGGTAGGTTACTCTGAGAGAGAGGAAAGAGAGAGAGTGTGAGAGAGAGAGCCAGTGCAAGTGGCAAGGTGACAGAGAGAGTGTGTGTGAGAGATTGCGAGTGTGAATGACAGAGAGTGTGTGTGGGAGAGAGACAGAGTGTAAGTGCGTGAGAGTGTGTGTATGTGTGCAAGAGAGACCGAATGTGACAGATCAGCGTTTTACAAACTGGAATAACAAGTTTAGTTGATATGGTCACCGGGCAGAGACCCACG
This sequence comes from Heteronotia binoei, assembly GCF_032191835.1. Lineage (NCBI taxonomy): Eukaryota > Metazoa > Chordata > Lepidosauria > Squamata > Gekkonidae > Heteronotia > Heteronotia binoei. The sequence goes on along the minus strand of NC_083243.1, from coordinate 8,907,664 downwards.
AGTGTACCTCCCCTCCCAGTGTTGCTGGATTTATGACTTTGCATCAGGCCATGCCCTCCTTCTTGGGCATCCCGGAAACATCTGTCAGGGTTGTCATTGGGAACCGGATGCTCAGCTGGCCCAGATGGATCATCAACCTGAGCTAGCGAAAGCCATCTCTCTGTTTTTATGCCCAGTGCTGAATGCCACTGCCATTTTCCTGTCCAGGGACATCCTTTTGGGCCCTCTGGTCAGATGACCCCCAGGTGAAAGGGTGGAGCCAGTACCGCGCACACTGCGCTTCACCTAAAAAATTCCTCTGCGCAGGCCTGAAGGGCATATCCACACACACAACCCACAACGCATCAAGTCCTGCAGCGATAGGCAAGGGGCGAAACGGCAGGTGGAAGGTGCCACTGGAAGCCGCAGTCCCGATCCTGCATGTAGGCGGTTCAGGATATTGGTCGCCTGATGCTAACCCGGAGACGAAAGCATCTTTCGGCAGCACCCTGAACGACCAAGCAGCCTTATCTAGGACAGCACTGCTTGCTCCACACGGAGAGGGGCCTAGAAAAGGTGGCCTAAACAAAGCTCGTCTCCCCCACCCCAGTTGGCTAGCCGCGGTCAACGGGCATCCTTACTTGCGGTCGAAAAATAACAACAAAGAAAAGGCATGCACCTGCCTCACAAAGTGTGCAAAGACTAAAGCTTGCGTGTTGGAACATCAGAACCATGCTTGACACAGTAGGCAGTGGTCGCCCTGAACGACGCTCTGCTCTCATTGCCCACGAACTTCTCAGGTTGAATATCGACATAGCAGCTCTCAGTGAGGTCCGTTTCCCTGAGGAAGGTAGTCTTCAAGAACACGGTGCTGGCTATACCCTCTACTGGTCGGGTAAGTCAAAGGCTGAGAGCCGCCTTTCTGGCGTTGGCTTCATGGTCAGGAACTCCATTGCCTCCAAACTCGAAAACCTTCCAACAGGTCACTCAGATCGCATCATGTCCATGCGCCTCCCACTTCAAAACAAGCAGCATGCAACACTCTTCAGTGTGTATGCCCCAACCCTTCAAGCAGATCCTGCAGAAAAGAACAAGTTCTATGCTGATCTACGCAACCTCGTACGGAAGACCCCTACAGAGGACAAGGTGATCATCCTTGGCGACTTCAATGCCAGAGTAGGTAAAGACTCGGAAGCCTGGAAAGGAGTACTTGGCAAACACGGCATTGGCAACTGCAATGACAACGGGCGCCTCCTGCTAGAATTCTGCATGGAGCACCAGCTCACCATCACCAACACTATCTTCCAGCAGAAGAACAGTCTGAAGACAACCTGGATGCACCCACGGTCCAAGCATTGGCACCTTATCGACTACATTCTGGTGCGCCAGAGAGACCTTCGGGATGTCTTACACACCCGAGTAATGCCCAGCGCAGAATGTCATACGGATCATCGTCTTGTACGCTGCAATCTCCGTCTTCACTTTAAACCCACACCCAGGAGAGGAGGTATCCCTCGGAGGAAGTTTCAGGTTGGCAGCCTCCAGTCAGCCGAAGTTAAATCTGCCTTCCAGGCAAAACTCCAGTCAAGAATTGAGGACCTCAGTTGCCCCACAGACCCTTCTCCAGAAGCACTCTGGGAACACCTAAAAACTACCATCCTGCAGATCTCTGAAGAAGTCCTCGGGTTCTCCACAAGGAAGAACAAGGACTGGTTTGATGAGAACAATCAAGAGATCCAAGAATTACTGGCAAAAAAGAGATCTGCCTACCAAGCACATCTTGCTCAGCCCTCCTGTCCTGGGAAAAAAGCAACCTTTCGCGCTGCATGTAGCAACTTCCAGCGCAAGCTTCGAGACATTCAGAACGAGTGGTGGACCAAGCTTGCAGAGAGAACCCAGCTGTGTGCAGACACTGGTGATTTAAGAGGGTTCTACGAAGCCCTGAAGGCAGTATATGGTCCATCATATCAGTCTCAGAGTCCCTTGCATAGTGCAGACGGCCAAGTGCTCCTCACAGACAAGGCATCCATACTGAACCGGTGGTCGGAGTATTTTCAGGTTCTCTTCAGTGCCAACCGCGTTGTTCAAGATTCAGCAATCCACCTCACCCCACTTCAACCGGTGAAAACAGAGTTGGATGAGATCCCCACCCTAGAAGAGACTGTTAAAGCCATCAAGCAACTGAAAAGTGGCAAGGCAGCAGGAGTTGATGGAATTCCACCAGAGATCTGGAAGCATGGGGGCACAGTACTACATAGCTCACTTCACAAAGTACTTGTCACCTGCTGGGAACAAGGCAAATTACCACAAGACTTTCGCGATGCAATCATCATCACCCTATACAAGAACAAAGGGGAAAAGTCAGACTGCTCCAACTACCGGGGGATAACCCTGCTCTCCATCGCAGGCAAAATCCTTGCCAGAATACTCCTGAACAGACTGGTGCCCACCATTGCAGAAGAACTCCTCCCAGAGAGCCAGTGCGGCTTCAGAGCTAACAGGAGCACCACCGACATGGTATTTGTTCTCAGGCAGCTCCAAGAGAAATGCAGGGAACAGAACAAGGGTCTGTATGTGACGTTTGTCGACCTTACCAAAGCTTTCGATACCGTTAGCAGGAAAGGCCTGTGGCAAATCTTGGAACGTTTAGGATGTCCCCCAAGGTTCCTCAGCATGATCATCCAGCTACACGAAGACCAGCGAGGCCAAGTCAGACACTGCAACGACCTCTCGGAGTCCTTCCCAATAGGCACAGGTGTAAAGCAAGGCTGCGTTCTTGCGCCAACTCTCTTTACGATCTTCTTTAGCATGATGCTTCAAAGAGCCGCAGTAGATCTAGATGAGGACGATGGTGTCTACATCCGCTATCGCACCGATGGCAGCCTGTTCAACCTGAGGCGACTAAAGGCACACTCCAAGACAATGGAAAAACTCATCCGAGAGCTACTGTTTGCTGATGATGCTGCACTCATCTCCCACTCGGCATCAGCTCTGCAGCATATGACGTCCTGCTTTGCAGAGGCTGCCAAGCTATTCGGCCTAGAAGTTAGTCTGAAGAAGACAGAAGTTCTCCACCAGCCTGCACCCCAGGAAGATTATCACCCTCCCTGCATCACTGTGGGTGAATCAGTTCTGAAGACAGTCCAGCAGTTCAGCTACCTGGGGTGCATCATCTCCTCAGATGCCAAGATCGACAAGGAGATTGACAACAGGCTGGCAAAGGCAAACCGTGCATTTGGCCGACTGCACAAAAGAGTGTGGAGCAACAAGCATCTGAAAAAAGGCACAAAGATCAATGTTTACAAAGCTGTTGTGATGACAACCCTCATCTATGGCTCCGAATCGTGGGTTTTATACCGTCATCACCTGCGACTCCTTGAGCGCTTTCATCAGCGCTGCCTTCGCACCATCCTCAACATCCACTGGAGTGACTTTGTGACCAACACTGAAGTCCTCAAGCGGGCAGAGGTTACCAGCATCGAGGCACTGCTGTTGAAGACGCAGCTGCGCTGGGCAGGGCATATTTCTAGGATGGAAAACCACCGCCTTCCCAAGATTGCCCTGTATGGCGAACTCTCCACCGGCCATCGAAATAGAGGGGCACCAAAGAAGAGGTACAAGGACTCCTTGAAGAAATCCCTTAGCACCTGTCACATCAACCATCACCAGTGGTCTGACCTAGCCTCAGATCGCAAAGCATGGAGGCACACCATCCACCAGGCTGTCTCTTCCTTTGAGAACGCACGCATAGCTGGTCTTGAGGACAAAAGGAGATTGAGGAAGAATCGCACTGCTACAGCACCAACCCCAAATCAGACTTTTCCCTGCAGCTACTGTGGCCGGACCTGCCTGTCCCGCATTGGTCTTGTCAGCCACCAGCGAGCCTGCAGCAAACGTGGACTATTGCACCCTTCTTAAATCTTCGTTCGCGAAGCCAAGCCGAGAGAGAGAGAGAATAATAATAATAATTTTTATTTATATCCCGCCCTCCCCGCCGAGGCAGGCTCAGGGCGGCTTTAATTTAAATCAAATTGTTTTAATTTAATATTTCATTTCACTGTTTTTATTGTTCTCTTATTGTGTATTGTGAGCCACTCAGAGCCTGCTTCAGTGTAGAGGGCAAGATCAGTGTTCCCTCTAGTCCAGGGGCGGGGGACCGTTTTTCTGCCAAGGGCCATATGGATATTTACAACATCATTCGTGGGCCGTAAAAAATTATCAACTTAAAAAAACAGTGCTCTGCCAAGGGAGAATGATTCAGGCCAGCAAAATGAATGCAAATAATTGTTTTTCTATTGGAAGTCATGTGGGGAGAGCCTAATTCGGCACACACACACACAAACCCAACCCGCCACCCTAGGCAAATGCATAGGTCCAGGGATTTTTTGTAAAAAAAGTCCAGCAGGAACTCAGTATAGGCTTCCCAATCCCCAGGTCCCAGAGGGGATCCCCCGGTTTTACAGGCTTCCCCCCTCCCCCAGCCAGCTGGCCGGCGGGGGAGGCCCCGCCCCCAGAGCCATCATGCACCTCCATGAACGATTCCCATAGGGAATGGTGGGGAAATGATCCACGGGTATCGGGGGCTCTGGGGGGGCTGTTTTTTGAGATAGAGGCACCAAATTTGCAGTGTAGCATCTGGTGCCTCTCTCCAAAATACTGTCCAAGTTTCAAAAAGATTGGACCAGGGGGTCCAATTCTATGAGCCCCAAAAGAAGGTGCCCCTATCCTTCATTATTTCCTATGGAAGGAAGGCATTTAAAAATTTGCGCAGTCCCTTTAAATGTGATGGCCAGAACTCCCTTGAAGTTCAATTATGCTTGTCACACCCTTGCTCTCGGCTCCGCCCCCAATGTCCCCTGGCTCCACCCCCAAAGACTCCTGGCTCCACCCCCAAAGTCCCCAGATATTTCTTAAATTGGACTTGGCAACCCTAACTCAGTAGCATATTAGACCACATCCCCTAATATTAGCATATTAGGTCACGTACTCATTAGCATATTAGGCCACACCATCTGGGATAATCAAGTGCAAACTAAACTGTGACAGTAACTTTTCCAGGCCCCGCAGAAATTCTGGCCGGCCGGCCAGGCCCCAGGGGGGCTGCCGCACAGCACATCTGGGCCGTGTGATCCCTGCCTGGCCCTGGGGAGGCTGCTGCACAGCGCGGCTGGGCCCCACGATCCTTGCTGGCCAGCCAGGCCCCAGGGAGGCTGCCACATGGCTCAGTCCGGCCCAGCAATCCCCGAGGGCCACACCAAGTGACCTCGAGGGCCACATACGGCCCTCAGGATGGAGGTTCCCCGCCCCTGCTCTAAGCTGAGTTAGTGTGAGCTAGCTTGCAGATTTTTTTAGCCTCCAGCTCACACATTTTTGTCTCAGCTCAAGAAGGAGGGCCCCCAGAGCACACGAATTGATGCAGCAGCTCACAACTTTCATGCCAGGAGCTCGCAAAGGAGAATTTTTGCTCGCGAGACTCTGCAGTTTAGAGGGAACACTGAGCGGGATATAAATCAAATCAACGAAACAAAACGTTTTGATTGCATTTATTGTTTGAAGTTTTTGAACTGGCGGTTAGCCGCCCTGAGTCTGCTTGCGGGGGGGCGGGAGAGAAATTTAAAGGGATAAATAAATAAATAAACTTTACGCACTTGCCTTGGAAGGAACCAGTATAGATAGGGTTGCCAAATCCTAATGTTCATATGGGAGGGACGGTGGCTCAGTGGTAGAGCATCTGCTTGGGAAGCAGAAGGTCCCAGGTTCAATCCCTGGCATCTCCAAAAAAGGGTCCAGGCAAATAGGTGTGAAAAACCTCAGCTTATGACCCTGGAGAGCAGGGGAGGGGCGGTGGCTCAGTGGTAGAATATCTGCTTGGGAAGCAGAAGGTCCCAGGTTCAATCCCCGGCATCTCCAAAAAAGGGTCCAGGCAAATAGGTGTGAAAAACCTCAGCTTGAGACCCCGGAGAGCCGCTGCCAGTCTGAGAAGACAATACTGACTTTGATGGACCGAGGGTCTAATTCGGTATAAGGCAGCTTCATATGTTCATATGTTCAAATCCGACTCCAGAACTACCTAAGGATTTGGGGGATGGAGCCAGGAGACTTTGGGGGTGGAGCCAGGAGCAAGGATGTGACAAACGCGACTGAACTCCAAAGCTAACGAAATTCCTGGAGATTTGGGGGTGGAGCCTGGGGAGGACAGGGAACCTCGGAGGCGGACATTGCTGCGGACTGAGTCCACTCTCCACAGCAGCCATTTTAAGAACATAAGAGAAGCCATGTTGGATCAGGCCAGTGGCCCCTCCAGTCCAACACTCTGTGTCACATAAGAACATCAGAGAAGCCATGTTGGATCAGGCCAGTGGCCCATCCAGTCCAACACTCTGTGTCACATAGAGAACATAAGAGAAGCCATGTTGGATCAGGCCAATGGCCCATCCAGTCCAACACTCTGGGTCACATAAGAACATAAGAGAAGCCATGTTGGATCAGGCCAGTGGCCCCTCCAGTCCAACACTCTGTGTCACATAAGAACATCAGAGAAGCCATGTTGGATCAGGCCAGTGGCCCATCCAGTCCAACACTCTGTGTCACATAAGAACATAAGAGAAGCCATGTTGGATCAGGCCAATGGCCCATCCAGTCCAACACTCTGGGTCACATAAGAACATAAGAGAAGCCATGTTGGATCAGGCCAGTGGCCCATCCAGTCCAACACTCTGTGTCACATAAGAACATAAGAGAAGCCATGTTGGATCAGGCCAGCGGCCCCTCCAGTCCAACACTCTGGGTCACATAAGAACATAAGAGAAGCCATGCTGGATCAGGCCAGTGGCCCCTCCAGTCCAACACTCTGTCACACAGTGGCCAATATATATATATGCCAATACATGTGGCAGTGAATTCCATGTGTTAATCACCCTTTGGGTGAAGGACTTCCTTTTATCAGTTCTAACCTGACTCCTCAGCAATTTCTTTGAATGTCCAGAGTTCTTGTATTGTGAGAAAGGGAGAAAAGGACTTTTTTCTCTGCCTTCTTTATCCTCTGCATAATCTTGTAAACCTCTCTCATGTCACCCCGCAGTCGACGTTTCTCCAAGCTAAGAGCCCTAAGCGTTTTAACCTTTCTTCGTAGGGAAAGGGTTCCAAACCTTTAAACATTCTAGTTGCCCTTTTCTGCACTTTTTTCCAATGCTATAATATCCTTTTTGAGGTGCGGCGACCAGAACTGCACACAGTACTCCAAATGAGACCGCACCATCGATTTATACAGGGGCATTATGATACTAGCTGATTTGTTTTCAGTTCCCTTCCTAATAATTCCCAGCATGGCGTTGACCTTTTTTATTTTCTCCGGGGGTGGGGTGGGGGGAATTAATGTCTATAATCTGGAGATGAGCTGTGGACGGTTACAGGTGATCTCCGGGCCGCCCCTGGAGGCTGGCATCCCTGGCCCATCGCTGGGGCAGAGCGCCTTTGAGCGCAGAGCCTTTAGCACCAGTCGGCGCTCTCCGATCGCCTCCTCCCCAGATCCGAGCGCTCCAAGAGGGTTGAGTTGCTCCCTCCTCTCGACTCTCCCATTTGCTGGGCTTCTCCTCTCAGTTCTTTCCCCGGTCTCCCTGGGAGCAAGCGTCCGCCCTCTCCCACTCCGCCCCACCTGGCCCCAGTCAGTAGGAGAGAGCCAGTTTGGTGTAGTGGTGAAGTGTGCAGGCTCTTATCTGAGAGAACCGAGTCTGATTCCCCACTCCTCCATTTGTACCTGCTGGAATGGCTTTGGGTCAGCCACAGCTCTCGCAGGAGTTGTCCTCAAAAGGGCAGCTTCTGGGAGAGCTCTCTCAGCCCCACCCACCTCACAGGCAGGGCCAGATCTAGGGGGGGGAGCAGAGGGGGGGTGCTTGCCCTGGGCGCCAACAGAGGGGGGCACCAAATTGGGTATGGTCCATTGTATTCTATGGGACCATAAGACAGAATGGACCATAAGGGGGCGCCATTTTTTAGTTTTGCCCCTCCTAAAAAAACCGGTGGCTCCCGGTCCTGCTCACAGGGTGTCTGTTGTGGGAAAGGAAGGGTCCCCTGTGCAAGCGCCAGTCGTTTCCGACTCTGGGGTGACGTTGCTTTCGCAACATTTTCACGGCAGACCTTTCTTTACGGGGTGGTTTGCCCTTGCCTTCCCCAGTCGTCTACGCTCCCCCCCCCCCCAGCAAGCTGGGGACTCATTTAACCGACCTCGTAAGGATGGAAGGCTGAGTCGACCTCGAGCCGGCGACCTGAAAACCCAGCTTCCGCCGGGGATCGAAGTCAGGTCGTGAGCAGAGCTTAGGACTGCAGCTTTACCACTCTTTGCCACTGGGCTCTTTAAGGTAAAGATAGTCTCCTGTACAAGCACCAGTCGTTTCCAACTCTGGGGTGACGTTGCTTTCACAACGTTTTCCCGGCAGACTTTTTTTTACGGGGCGGTTTGCCCTCGCCTTCCCCAGTCCTCTACGCTTTCCCCCCACCCCACCCCCAGCAAGCTGGGGACTCCTTCGACCGACCTCGGCAGGATCGGAAGGCTGAGTCGACCTCGAGCCGGCGACCTGAAAACCCAGCTTCCGCCGGGGATCGAAGTCAGGTCGTGAGCAGAGCTTAGGACTGCAGCTTTACCCCTCTTCGCCACGGGGCTTTTGTCTGTTGTTGGGTTGGGGGGGGGGGTGGGGGGGGAGGAAGATAAAGGAGATTGTGAGCCGCTCTGAGATTCGGAGCGGCGGGCGGGACAGAAATCCAATTTCTTCTTCTTCCGTCCCTCCCTGCACCTCCCTTCTCGCCGTTCACTCCGGCCCCGTCGAGCCACGCCTGCCTCCCCTCCCCTCCCCTCCCCGCCGGGCCGTCGAGTGCCCTCCCCCTCTCTTCCTGGGCAGGCCTCCCTTCCTTGCCCCCCCCCCCCGCTCCGGCAGCCCCGCGAGGGCCTCCCCTTCGCACGGGCTCAGTCGCGCCGTGCGTCCCCTCGAGGCGCAGGGTGGTGGCTCCCGCGCCGCCGCCGCCGCCGTTTTCCCTTCTCCCCCCCAATGGCTCCCCCTTACCGCTGCAGCAGCCACCGGAGCCTGGCGGGAGGCCGTACGGCGTTGCCGGGCTCGCTGCTCTTCGCCGCCGGGCTGGTGGGCAACGTGCTGGCGCTGGGCTTCCTTTGGCACCACCAGCTGCGCGCCCGGCTGTTGCGCGGGGGCCGCCCGGCGCGGGCTTCGCCTTTCTACCTGCTGGTGAGCGCGCTGGCCACCACCGACCTGCTGGGCAAGTGCCTGCTCAGCCCCATCGTGCTGGCCGCCTACGCCCGCAACCGCAGCCTCAGCGAGCTGTGGCCGTCGGAAGGAGGAGGAGACGCGGGCGAGGCGTCGCCGGGCAAGCTGTGCCAAATCTTCGCCTTCCTCATGGCCTTCTTCGGCCTGGCGCCCACCGCCCTGCTGCTGGCCATGGCGCTGGAGTGCTGGCTGTCGCTGGGCCGCCCCTACTTCTACGAGCGCCACACGAGCCGCCGTCTGGGCGCCCTCCTCACCGGCGCCGCCGTGGCCCTGTGCGCCCTCGTGTGCGCCCTGCCGCTCCTCGGCTTTGGCCGCGCCGTCCAGTACTGCCCGGGCACCTGGTGCTTCATCCGCATGGCCGGCGCCGGGAGCCGCTACTCCGTCGTCTACGCCAGCCTCCTGGGCCTGCTGGTGCTGGCCGTCGGCCTCTGCAACGTGGCCAGCATGCGGAGCCTCTACGGCATGGCGCGCCGCCAGCCCCCCCGCACCGGCTCCGTGGCCGGGGCTCCTCCGCCGGGCGCCAAGAAGCTCTCGGGCGTTTTACGCGCCGGCCGCATGGAGGAGCTGAGCCACCTCGTCCTCCTGGCGCTCATGACCGTCACCTTCGTCGTCTGCTCCCTGCCCGTGATCGTAAGTACGCCGTCTGGGCGCCTCCGCGCGGGATTGCCAATCTCCAGGGGGGGCCGGGGCATCTCCCGGAATTGCTCCTGAGCTCCCCCCAGCACCGCAGCGGCCTTTGACAAAAATCGAGTCTCTTCACAAAAATCCCTGCCCCGCCCCCACCGCCGCTTTCTAAAAACACTTGGCAAGCTCTGGGAAAGGTGGTGGGTGCCAGGAGGCTGGACCTGGGACGGGGGGTGGCCAAACTGCGGCTTCGGGGATTACCTGCAGCTCTTCCACACATACTGTATGGCTCTCAAAGCCCCCGCCGTTTGGTTCGCTGGCTTGGAGAAGGCATTTTCCCTCATTAAATCACTGCTCCGAGCCAGCTAGTGGCTTGGAGAAGGCATTTTAAGTTCGAGTTGCTTTCTTTCCGTCTCTCTCTCCCTCCCCCGTTTGCCTGCCTGCCTGCCTCTCTCCTTCAATCCCTGTCTCCCGCCCTGCCCTGTCTTGCAGCTCTAAGTGGCTCTTATGTTAAGGAAGTGTGCCCACCCCTAGAAGCCTTGGGGTTACATGGCCACCCCCCCCACCCCCCCAATGACCATCGTTACCTTCCTTTGGTGCCAGAATGGTGTCCTCTTGGCTGTACTCAGTGTGGTTGCCAACCTCCAAGATCTCCCGGAATTGCTCCTGATCTCTCTCCAGCAACACAGCAGCCTTTTACAAAAATCTGTGCAGCCAGTCGAGTCTCCGGGAGTCGATGGGCAAAAGCCTTCCCTGTCTCCCCCACCGCCACTTTCTAAAAACAGTTGGCAAGCTCTGGGAAAGGTGTTGGTGGGTGCCAGGAGGCTGGACCTGGGACGGGGGTGGCCAAACGGCAGCTTGGGGGGCCACCTTGGCTCTCCCACACGTACTGTATGACTCTCAAAGCCCCCACCATTTTGTTGGCTGGCTTGGAGAAGGCATTTAAAGTTCAAGTTGCTTTCTTTCCATCTCTCTCTCCCTCCCTCCCCCATTTGCCTGCCTGCCTTTCTCCTTCAATTCCTGTCTCCCGCCCTGTCTTGCAGGCTCTTACGTTAAGTAAGTGTGGCAACCCCTAGAAGCCTTGGGGTTACATGGCCACCCCTCCCCCATGACCTTCGTTTCCTTCCTTTGGTGCCAGAATGGTGGCCTCTTGGCTGAACTCAGTGTCGTTGCCAACCTCCAAGAGGGGCCTGGAGATCTCCTGGAATTACCACTGACTCCCAGGCGACTTGGATCGGTTCCCCTGGATACAGCAGCAGCCTTGGAGTATGGGCTCTAGGGCTTCACACACACCCCCTCTGCACTCCCTCCCCACCCAGGGCTCCACCCCCTCCCTCCAATCTCCAGGAATTTCTCACACTGGAGCTGGGAACCCCTGTTAGAACAGGTGTGCACTCCGTGCCCGGCACCTTCAAGCTTGCAAACGGGTTTGCAGCCGTGATGCACTCCTAGCTCCTTGCGGTTCAGGAAGCGGCGTTCTGTGAACCGGTTTCCTTCTGGGGTGCTGACAACTGCTGCTCTCAGCGGCAGCTTCCCCCCAGACCCCTCCGAGATAAAAAGATTGGCCAGAAAGATAGGCAGGGTGACTCCCAGAGGAACGGAAAGCGGGCAGTAGTCGGGGTGCTGAAAAGCAGAGTGGGGTGCACGTCTTGGCCAGATGTCTCCCTGCAGCCAGATCAAAGAAGCCTTCGACTAGAAGGTTCACACATGCCCTGGACTAGGGCCTTTTTTTGGTAGAAAAAGCCAGCATGAGTTCAGTTGCATATTAGGCCATACCCCCTGGAGTCGCCATTGTTTCACACTGGGCTTTTTTTGGTAGAAAAAATCCCAGCAGGGACTTATTTGTATATTAGGCCACACCCCCTGGAGTTGCCATCGTTTCACACTGGGCTTTTTTAATAGAAAAAGCCCAGTGTGAGCTCATTTGCATATTAAGCCACACCCTCTGAAGTCACCATTGTTTCACACTGGGCTTTTTTGGGTAGAAAAAATCCCAGCAGGGACTTATTTGTATATTTGCCCACACCCCCTGGAGTCGCCATCGTTTCACACTGGGCTTTTTTTAATAGAAAAAGCCCAGCAGGGACTTATTTGCGCATTAGGCCACACCCCCTGACATCACCATTGTTTCACACTGGACTTTTTTTGGTAGAAAAAGCCCAGCGGGGACTTATTTGTACATTAGGCCACACCCCTGATGTCAGCATTGTTTCACACTGGGCTTCTTTGTAGAAAAAGCCCAGCATGAACTCATTTGCATTTTAGGCCACACCTCCAATGCAAAGCCAGCGGGAACTGTGTTCCTACTAAAAAAAACAGCGCTGCCCTGGACACTCTTGTCATTTAGAAGCATTTCTTGTACCCCTGAGAATAGCTTGGCTCCTGTTTTACTAGTGACTTGTGATTGCAAGATGAAATCTAAGTTCCGCAGGGCCTGTAAGACAGAGCTCTCCCGCCAGGTTTTAATTGATCCAGCGGGGGGGGGGGGGTGGTCCCTGAAGTCATCGCTCCCCCCAACACCTTATTAGCACCTTACCATCTAGGTGGTTATGTCATGCTGAATTTTACCAGCCTATATGTGGTTTAGGACTTATTCATAGAATCCTAGAGTCGGAAGGGGCCTCCAGGGTCATCTAGTCCAACCCCCTGCACAATGAAGGAAACTCACAAATCCCTTCCCCTAAATTCACAGGATCTTCATTGCTGTCAGATGGCCATCCAGCCTCTGTTGAAAAACCTCCAAGGAAGGAGAGCCCACCACCTCTCAAGGAGGAAGCCTGTTCCACTGAGGAACCGCTCTAAACTCACAAACACCTCCCCCTAAATTCACAGGATCCTCATTGCTGTCAGATGGCCATCTGGCCTCTGTTTCAAAACCTCCAAGGAAGGAGAGCCCACCACCTCCCGAGGAGGAAGCCTGTTCCACTGAGGAACCACTCTAACAGTTAATGTATGAGCTGTTGTTAGCCACCCTGAGCCGCCTAGGCGGGGAGGGCGGGATAGAATTAAAAGCTATTTTAGTATTATTATTATTAATTCCGCATGGCTTCCCTGATGTTCTTATGAGACACAGAGTGCTGGACTGGAGGGGCCACTGGCCTGATCCAACATGGCTTCCCTGATGTTCTTATGAGACGCAGAGTGTTGGACTGGAGGGGCCACTGGCCTGATCCAAAAGGGCTTCTCTGATGTTCTTATGTGACACGGAGTGTTGGACTGGATGGGCCATTGGCCTGACCCAACAGGGCTTCTCTGATGTTCTTATGTGACATGGAGTGTTGGACTGGATGGGCCATTGGCCTGACCCAACATGGCTTCTCTTATGTTCTTATGTGACACAGAGTGTTGGACTGGATGGGCCATTGGCCTGACCCAACAGGGCTTCTCTGGTGTTCTTATGTGACACGGAGTGCTGGACTGGATGGGCCACTGGCCTGACCCAACATGGCTTCTCTTATGTTCTTATGTGACACAGAGTGCTGGACTGGATGGGCCATTGGCCTGATCCAACGTGGCTTCTCTTATGTTCTTATGTGACACAGAGTGTTGGACTGGAGGGGCCACTGGCCTGACCCAACATGGCTTCTCTTATGTTCTTATGTGACACAGAGTGTTGGACTGGAGGAGCCACTGGCCTGACCCAACGGGGCTTCTCTGATGTTCTTATGTGACACGGAGTGCTGGACTGGATGGGCCACTGGCCTGATCCAACATGGCTTCTCTTATGTTCTTATGTGACACAGAGTGTTGGACTGGATGGGCCATTGGCCTGATCCAACATGGCTTCTCTGATGTTCTTATGTGACACAGAGTGCTGGACTGGATGGGCCATTGGCCTGATCCAACGTGGCTTCACTACTTTGGTGGAAACACTAACTTTGGTGGAAAGACCAACGCCTTGCTGGGAATAATTAGGAAGGGAATTGAAAAGAAATCAGCCAGTATCATAATACTCCTGTATAAATCTATCGTGTGGCCTCATTTGGAATACTGTGTACAATTCTGGTCACCGCACCTCAAAAAGGATATTATAGCACTGGAAAAAAGTGCAGAAAAGGGCAACTAGAATGTTTAAAGGTTTGGAATCCTTTCCCTATGAAGAAAGGTTAAAACGCTTGGGGCTCTTAGCTTGGAGAAACGTCGACTGCGGGGTGACATGAGAGAGGTTTACAAGATCATGCAGGGGATAAAGAAGGTAGAGAAAAAAGTCCTTTTCTCACAATAAAGGAACTCTGGGCATTCAAAGAAATTGCTGAGCAGTCGGATTAGAACTGATAAAAGGAAGTCCTTCACCCAAAGGGTGATTAACACATGAAATTCATTGCCACAGGAGGTGGTGGCGGCTACAAGCATAGACAGCTTCAAGAGGGGATTGGATAAACATATGGAGCAGAGGTCCATCAGTGACTGTTATCCACAACTTAACGTTGGAGCTCTCAGTCTGGAGCAGTGATGCTCTGTATTCTTGGTGCTTGGGTGGGGGGGGCACAGTGGGAGGGCTTCTAGTCACACCGGTGGACCTAATGTTGGCATTTGATTTTTTTGGCCACTGTGTGACCCAGAGTGTTGGACTGGATGGGCCATTGGCCTGACCCAACATGGCTTCTCTTATGTGACACAGAGCGTTGGACTGGATGGGCCATTGGCCTGATCCAACATGGCTTCTCTTATGTGACACAGAGCGTTTGACTGGATGGGCCATTGGCCTGATCCAACATGGCTTCTCTTATGTGACACAGAGCGTTTGACTGGATGGGCCATTGGCCTGATCCAACAGGGCTTCTCTTATGTTCTTATGTGACACAGAGTGTGGGACTGGATGGGCCACTGGCCTGATCCAACATGGCTTCTCTTATGTTCTTATGTGACACAGAGTGTTGGACTGGAGGGGCCATTGGCCTGATCCAACATGGCTTCTCTTATGTTCTTATGTGACACAGAGTGGTGGACTGGATGGGCCATTGGCCTGACCCAACATGGCTTCTCTAATGTTCTTATGTGACACAGAGTGTTGGACTGGAGGGGCCATTGGCCTGACCCAACATGGCTTCTCTGATGTTCTTATGTGACACAGAGTGTGGGACTGGCTGGGCCACTGGCCTGATCCAACATGGCTTCTCTGATGTTCTTATGTGACACAGAGTGTTGGACTGGATGGGCCACTGGCCTGATCCAACATGGCTTCTCTGATGTTCTTATGTGACACAGAGTGTGGGACTGGATGGGCCACTGGCCTGACCCAACATGGCTTCTCTGATGTTCTTATGTGACACAGAGTGTTGGACTGGATGGGCCACTGGCCTGACCCAACATGGCTTCTCTGATGTTCTTATGTGACACAGAGTGTGGGACTGGATGGGCCACTGGCCTGATCCAACATGGCTTCTCTTATGTTCTTATGTGACACAGAGTGTTGGACTGGATGGGCCACTGGCCTGATCCAACATGGCTTCTCTGATGTTCTTATGTGACACAGAGTGTGGGACTGGATGGGCCACTGGCCTGATCCAACATGGCTTCTCTGATGTTCTTATGTGACACAGAGTGTGGGACTGGATGGGCCACTGGCCTGATCCAACATGGCTTCTCTTATGTTCTTATGTGACACAGAGTGTTGGACTGGATGGGCCACTGGCCTGATCCAACATGGCTTCTCTTATATTCTTCTGTGATGCAGAGTGTGGGACTGGATGGGTTATTGGCCTGATCCAACATAGCTTCTCTTAGGTTCTTATGTTCTTACGTGTCGTGAAAGACCACCGCCTGCAGCCTTGGAGAGCCACTGCCACTCCAGGTAGACAACATGAACGTCAATTGACCAAGGCTCTGATTCACTTTAAGTGCAGTTGAATTTCAAATCAGTGCAAAGTTCAGCTATTTTACCTGCAGTAATTGCACCTAACCTAAATCTCCTCCACGGGGTATTGGAACTTTCTTCTGCAGAGGGCGCGATGTTTCAGTGTTACCCACGCTTCCCTGCCAGCAGGAACAAAGGATGCGTTACGGCTGCCAGCTATCTCTTCTGAGAACAGAGTGATCTACCATCGAGTCCTGGAACCTTTCCAGCTCACTACTTGGGGTGCCCTCCTAGCTCATGGAGTTTTTTGTCTTCTTTTTTGCCCACCCCACTTTTGCCAGAAGCGGCAAGTCTGCTTCCCACCCTGGGGCAGCCCCCGGTGCCACCTTACCCAGGTCTTAATGCTGCGGGTCTCTGCTGAAGCACAAGATCAGGGTGGATTGCAGAGAAGAAGAAAAAGACCGCAGTTTTATACCCTGCCCTTCTCTCTGAATCAGTCTCAGAGTGGCCTACAATCTCCTTTCTTTTCCTCTCACACAGCAGACACCCTGTGAGGTGGGTGGGGCTGGAGAGGGCTCTCATAGCAGCTGCCCTTTCAAGGACAGAGTCTCAGAGCGGCCTGCAGTCTCCTTTCCCTTCTTCCCCCACAACAGATACCCTGTGAGGTGGGTGGGGTGGAGAGGGCTCTCACAGCAGCTGCCCTTTCAAGGACAGAGTCTCAGAGCGGCTCACAATCTCCTTTCCCTTCCTCCCCCACAACAGGCACCCTGTGAGGTTGGTGGGGCTGAGAGGGCTCTCCCAGCAGCTGCCCTTCAAAAGGGGCTCACAATCTCCTTTCCCTTCCTCCCCCACAACAGACACCCTGTGAGGTGGTGGGGCTGAGAGGGCTCTCACAGCAGCTGCCCTTTCAAGGACAGAGTCTCAGAGCGGCCTACAATCTCCTTTCCCTTCCTCCCCCACAACAGGCACCCTGTGAGGTGGGTGGGGCTGAGAGGGCTCTCCCAGCAGCTGCCCTTCAAAAGGGGCTCACAATCTCCTTTCCCTTCTTCCCCACAACAGATACCCTGTGAGGTGGGTGGGGCTGAGAGGGCTCTCACAGCAGCTGCCCTTCCAAGGACAGTCTCAGAGCGGCCTACAATCTCCTTTCCTTCCTCCCCCCAACAGACACCCTGTGAGGTAGGTGGAGCTGAAAGAGCTCTCACAGCAGCTGCCCTTCAAGGACAGAGTCTCAGAGCGGCCTACAATCTCCTTTCCCTTCCTCCCCCACAACAGACACCCTGTGAGGTAGGTGGAGCTGAAGAGCTCTCACAGCAGCTGCCCTTCCAAGGACAGAGTCTCAGAGCGGCTCACAATCTCCTTTCCCTTCCTCCCCCACAACAGACACCCTGTGAGGTAGGTGGAGCTGAAAGAGCTCTCACAGCAGCTGCCCTTCCAAGGACAGAGTCTCAGAGCGGCTCACAATCTCCTTTCCCTTCCTCCCCCACAACAGACACCCTGTGAGTAGGTGGAGCTGAAAGAGCTCTCACAGCAGCTGCCCTTCCAAGGACAGAGTCTCAGAGCGGCTCACAATCTCCTTTCCCCTTCCTCCCCCACAACAGACACCCTGTGAGGTAGGTGGAGCTGAAAGAGCTCTCACAGCAGCTGCCCTTCCAAGGACAGAGTCTCAGAGCGGCTCACAATCTCCTTTCCCTTCCTCCCCCACAACAGACACCCTGTGAGGTAGGTGGAGCTGAAAGAGCTCTCACAGCAGCTGCCCTTCCAAGGACAGAGTCTCAGAACGGCTCACAATCTCCTTTCCCTTCCTCCCCCACAACAGACACCCTGTGAGGTAGGTGGAGCTGAAAGAGCTCTCACAGCAGCTGCCCTTCCAAGGACAGAGTCTCAGAGCGCTCACAATCTCCTTTCCCTTCCTCCCCCACAACAGACACCCTGTGAGGTAGGTGGAGCTGAAAGAGCTCTCACAGCAGCTGCCCTTCCAAGGACAGAGTCTCAGAGCGGCCTACAATCTCCTTTACCTCCTCCCCCACAACAGACACCCTGTGAGCTAGATGAAGATATTGGATTTATATCCCACCCTCCACTCCAAAGAGTCTCAGAGCTGCTCACAATCTCCTTTACCTTCCTCCCCCACAACAGTCACTCTGTGAGGTGGGTGGGGCCGGAGAGGGCTCTCACAGCAGCTGCCCTTTCAAGGACGACCCCTGCCAGAGCTATGGCTGACCCAAGGCCATTCCAGCAGGTGCAAGTGGAGGAGTGGGGAATCAAACCCGGTTCTCCCAGATAAGAGTCCACACACTTAACCACTGCACCAAACGGACTCTCATTTCGTTGCTCAAAGGTAGGGTTGCCAGGTGTGACTCAAGAAATATCTGGGGACTTTGGAGGTGGAGCCAGGAGCAAGGGTGTGACAAGCGTGATGGAAGTTCTGGCCCTCACATTTAAAGGGACTGCATGCCTTTTAAATGCCTTCCCTCCATTTGGAAATAATGAATGATTAGACCCGAGGCCATTCCAGCAGGTGCAAGTGGAGGAGTGGGGAATCAAACCCGGTTCTCCCAGACGAGAGTCCTCACACTTAACCACTACACCAAACTGGCTCTTCGCTCTTGGGTGTCGGGCAGGGGGTGACTTCTCAGCAGTGCTTCCTTTCTTCAGCGGCTCCGTGTCTCGAGAATCAGAAATGACACAGACCTGAGACTGTTTGCAACCTGCCGAGTCTTTCGAATTCAAGAGCGGTGAATTGATTGATTCTTGGAAGGAGCAGAGCGCCCTGTTGGGAACCGATGAATGATGGGCTCTCGTACTCGTGTGCAAACAATTGGAAAACTGCTTCGCATTCCTAGTGTCAGCTTTTTTGCTGTTTTTTAAAAGATGTTGGCAACATGTCGTTGGAAGACTGGTTCCCTCTTAAGGAGGACGGGACGAGTATTTCCAGATCCAGATGAGTCAGCGTAAGGGAATTTAATAAGAATGCTAATTGATTCTTGGGAATTAGTTGTTACTGATGTTCCGAGACCCCGTGGGCGACAGGGCCGCTCCGCTTCCCTGAAATAAAGAATAAGTTTATTTTCAATGAACAGGATGAGATTGGAGCCCCTTCCTGTATTGAAAGGCTGAAGGGGCTGGGGGCTTCCCTGCATTTTCCTTCTCCTGACTTGTCAGCCCCTGTTTCTTTGGGAAGGGGTGGGGGGGGGGTGAGTTCTGCTCCATGTATGGTTTGCTCCCCCTACTGGTTGATTCAATATTACGTCGGTGTATCTCTGCGTTTCTCTCTTGCGGATTAAACTGCAGTTTTTTACCCTTGAGACAAGGCAGTGGAATATTGAATGGACCACTAGGCAGGGGTGGCCAAACTGGGGCTCAGGAGCCACATGTGGCTCTTTCAAACAGAGGGTGTGGCTCTTGAAGCTCCCACCACTGCATCGGCTGGCTTGGAGAAGGCATTTCCTCTTTCTCCAGGCCAAGCCAGACAGCAGCTTGGAGAATGCATTTAAAGTTAAACTTGCTTTCTTTCCACCTCCAGCTCTTCTTTGTAAGCTCTTCTTTGTAAGCTCTTGGAGGATTGGGCTACATCAGGAGTGTGTGGCCTAATATGCAAAGGAGTTCCTGCTAGAATTCCTTACAGGGCTCTCAGTACAGGACCTACTGTAAGCTCCAGGAGGATTGGCTGCATCAGGGGGTGGGGCCTAATATGCAAAGGAGGTCCTGCTAGAATTCCTTACAGGGCTCTCAGTACAGGTCTACTGTAAGCTCCAGGAGGATTGGCTACATCAGGAGTGTGTGGCCTAATATGCAAAGGAGCTCCTGCTGGAATTCCACCGCTCGACGGGAGTTCTGATGGATTGAGGGTCACCTCTGGTGTTGACCTGTCAGTCTCCAAAGATGTGGGAACTTTTTCACACCTATATTAGCTTCACAAGCACCATCTTGGAAAACAGTTCCAGTCCTACTTCGCTTTTACAGTATGTGTGTAAATGCCATCGAGTCTCTTCTGATGTATGGCGACCCTCTGATGAATGACCTCCAAAATGTCAGAGAGCCAGTTTGGTGTAGTGGTTAAGTGCACGGACTCTAATCTGGGAGAACCGGGTTTGATTCCCCCTCCTTCACTGGCAGCTGCTGGAATGGGCTCGGGTCAGCCAGAGCTCTCGCAAAGTTGTCCTTGAAAGGGCAGCTGCTGTAAGAGCTCTCCCAGCCCCACCTACCTCACAGGGTGTTTGTTGTGGGGGAGGAAGATAACGGAGATTGTGAGCCTCTCTGAGGATCTGAGTGGAGGGCCAGAATATAAATCCAATGTTGTCTTCTTCGTCTTCGTCTTCTTTCGTTCACAGCCTTGCTCGTCTTGCAAACTGAGGGTCACTGTGGCTTGATTTGCTCTAGAACCCCTGATCTGATTTGCTCTAGAACCTCCAAATGCCTTTTGGGCAGTCCCCGGTATCAGTAAAGCCCTCCTGCAACACCCCATTTCACTTTTCATCCTGTCCACTTTCTTCGTTGTCCAATGTTCACTGTCCAACTCCCATGCATAGGAATGGGGAATACCGTGGCATGCATTATCCTTCTCGATCTGGTCGCCAGCAACACAACGGTGTTCCCTCTAAGCTGAGTTAGTGTGAGGTAGCTTACAGTTTTTTTCGCCTCCGGCTCACACATTGTCATCTTAGCTCAGGAAAAACGGCCCCGGAGCCAACTGATTTATGCAGGAGCTCACAAGTTTAATGCCAGGAGCTCACAAGTAGAATTTTTGGCTTACAGCCTTCAGAGGCACTAATCCACATTCAGAGGCACTAATCCTGTGAATCCCAGTGCCAGAAAGCAACACTGGGGAAGGCCTTGGCCTCTGTTTGATGAACTCTGTTTCTCTGCGTTGGTATAACTGTGTTGATATTCCATCTACGCCTGGTGATTCCCCCCCCCCCCCCCAATATTTTCAGTGCAACTCTGACTTCTGAAATGCAGGTCTGCAGCTCTGAAGTTATGTCAGACTAACCTGATCTCTTTTTTTTTTTTTTTGAGAAAGTGACTACCTTGCTGGATCAGGGGAATGCTGTAGACATCGCTTATCTTGATTTCAGTAAGGCTTTTGATAGGGTTCCACATACTATCCTTGTTGACAAGTTGGTAAAATGTGGTTTGGATCCTGTAACCATTAGGTGGATCTGCAACCGATTGACAGATTGCACCCAAAGAGTGCTTGTGAATGGTCCGTCATCCTCTTGGAGAGGAGTGACAAGTGGAGTGCCCCAAGGATCTGTCCTGGAACCCGTTTTGTTCAACATCTTTATCAATGCTTTGGATGAAGAAACAGAGGGAATGCTTATTAAATTTTCCAATGATACTAAATTGGGAGGGGTTGCAAATACAGTAGAAGACACAAACAGAGGATACAGGATGACCTTGACAGGCTGGAAAACTGGGCTAAAGCCAATAAATTGAATTTTAACAGGGGTGAATGTAAAGTTCTGCAATTAGGTAGGAAAAATCCAATGTATGGTTATAGGATGGGGGAGACTTGTCTTAGCAGTAGTCTGTGCGAGAAGGATCTAGGGGTCTTAGTGGATAATACGCTGAACATGAGTCAACAGTGTGATGCGGTGGCTAAAAAGGCAAATGCAATTTTGGGTTGTGTCAACAGAAATATAGTGTCCAGATCACGTGATGTGATGGTATCGCTTTACTCTGCTCTGGTAAGACCTCATCTGGAGTATTGTGTTAAGTTTTGGGCACCACATTTTAAGAACAATTTAGACAAGCTGGAACGGGTCCAGAGGAGAGTGACGAAGATGGTGAGGGGTCTGGAGACCAAGTCCTATGAGGAAAGGTTGAAGGAGCTGGGGATGTTTAGCCTGGAGAGGTGATAGGATCACCATCTTCAAGTACTTGAAGGGCTGTCATGTAGAGGAAGGTGTGGAATTGTTTTCTGTGACCCCAGAAGGTAGGACCAGAACCAGTGGGTTGAAATTAAATCAAAAGAGTTTCCGGCTCAACATTAGGAAGAACTTCCTGACCGTTAGAGCGGTTCCTCAGTGGAACAGGCTTCCTCCTCGGAGGTGGTGGGCTCGCCTTCCTTGGAGGTTTTTAAACAGAGGCTAGATGGCCATCTGACAGCGATGGAGATCCTGTGAATTTGGGGGGAGGAGTTTGTGAGTTTCCTGCATTGTGCAGGGGGTTGGACTAGATGACTCTGGAGGTCCCTTCCAACTCTATGATTCTATGACTTCACTTTCTAAAAACTGTGTGTTCTTCTTCAGAAGATCCTTCTTGGAAGGTATCTGTCATTCTTTCACCACTTCTGTATAGTTTCTCAGTGTATTTGGCCCTGTCTTTTTAAAAATAAAAATAGTCCTGTTTGATAGAGCACCTGAAGAACTATGGACGGAAGTTCGTGACATTGTACAAAAGGCAGCAATGAGCACCATCCCAAAGAAAAAGAAATGCAAGAAAGCAAAGTGGCTGTCTGAAGAGGCTTTACAAATAGCTGAGGAAAGAAGAAAAGCGAAAGGCAAAGGTGAGAAGGAAAAATTCACCCAACTGAATGCAGATTTTCGGAGAACAGCAAGGAGAAATAAGGAGACCTTCCTGAAGGAACAATGCAAAGCAATAGAGGAAAATAACAGAATGGGAAGGACAAGAGATCTTCAAGAAAATTGGAGAAATAAAGGGAACGTTTCGTGCAAAGATGGCAATGATAAAGGACAAAAACGATAGGGACCTAACAGAAGCAGAAGAGATTAGGAAGAGGTGGCAAGAATACCCAGAGGAATTATACAAGAAGGATCTCAATGTCCTTGACAACCATGACAGTGGAATCGCTGACCTCGAGCCAGACATTCTGGAGTGTAAAGTCAAATGGGCTTTAGAAAGCATTACTAACAATAAAGCGAGCAGAGATGACGGTATCCCAGTTGAGCTATCCAAAGTCTTAAAAGACGATGCTGTTAAAGTGATGCACACATTATGTCAGCAAATTTGGAAAACGCAACAGTGGCCGCAGGATTGGAAAAGATCAGTTTATATTCCAATCCCAAAGAAGGGTGATGCCAAGGAATGTTCAAACTATCGCACCATTGTACTCATTTCACATGCCAGCAAGCTCATGTTAAAGATAGGCTTCAGGTAGATTGGGAGTGAGCAGTGAAGTGGCCAAGTTTGCGGATGACACTAAATTGTTCAGGATGGTGAGAACCAGAGAGGATTGTGAGGAACTCCAAAGGGATCTGTTGAGGCTGGGTAACTGGGCGTCAACGTGGCAAATGCGGTTCATTGTGGCCAAGTGCAAAGTAATGCACATTGGGGCCAAGAATCCCAGCTACAAATACAAGTTGATGGGGTGTGAACTGGCAGAGACTGACCAAGAGAGAGATCTTGGGGTCGTGGTAGATAACTCACTGAAAATGTCAAGACAGTGTGCGTTTGCAATAAAAAAGGCCAACGCCATGCTGGGAATTATTAGGAAGGGACTTGAAAACAAATCAGCCAGTATCATAATGCCCCTGTATAAATCGATGGTGCGGTCTCATTTGGAGTACTGTGTGCAGTTCTGGTCGCCACACCTCAAAAAGGATATTATAGCACTGGAGAAAGTCCAGAAAAGGGCAACTAGAATGATTAAAGGGCTGGAACACTTTCCCTATGAAGAAAGGTTGAAACGCTTGGGACTCTTTAGCTTGGAGAAACGTCGACTGCGGGGTGACATGATAGAGGTTTATCATGTTCAAATTCGATGAAATTGCTGAGCAGACAGGTTAAAACGGATAAAAGGAAGTACTTCTTCACCCAAAGGGTGATTAACATGTGGAATTCACTGCCACAGGAGGTGGCGGCGGCCACAAGCATAGCCCCCTTCAAGAGGGGTTTAGATAAAAATATGGAGCAGAGGTCCATCAGTGGCTATTAGCCACAGTGTGTGTGTATATATAAAATTTTTTGCCACTGTGTGACACAGAGTGTTGGACTGGATGGGCCATTGGCCTGATCCAACATGGCTTCTCTTATGTTCTTACCAGAAGTTCAAGCTGGGTTTTGGAGAGATAGAGGAACTAGAGATCAAATTGCCAACATTCGCTGGATTATGGAGAAAGCACGGGAGTACCAGAAAAACGTCTATTTTTGCTTCATTGACTATGCTAAAGCCTTTGATTGTGTGGATCACAACAAACTGTGACAAGTCCTTAAAGATGTGGGAGTGCCAGACCACCTCATCTGTCTCATGAAAAACCCGTATAAGGGTCAAAAAGCAACTGTCAGAACGGGATATGGAGCAATTGTTTGCTTTAGAATAGGAAAGGAGGTTCGAGAAGGATGTATATTGTCATCCTGCTTATTTAATTTCTATGCAGAGTACATCATGCGGAATGCTGGCCTGGATGTAGCACCAGCTGGAATTAAGATTACTGGGAAAAACATCAACAACCTGAGATATGCAGATGACACCACTCTAATGGCAGAAAATGAGGAGGACCTAAAGAACCTCTTGTTGAGGGCGAAAGAGGAGAGCACAAAAGCAGGCTTAAAACTCAACATCAAAAAAACTAAGATCATGGCATCCGGCCCCATCACACCTTGGCAAATAGAAGGGGAAGACGTGGAAGTCGTGACAGACTTCACATTTCTGGGATCCAAGATCACTGCCGATGGTGACTGAAGCCATGAAATTAAAAGGCGTTTGCTCCTTGGGAGGACAGCTATGGCGAACCTGGGCAGCATAATAAAAAGTAGAGACATCACCCTGCCAACAAAAGTCCGTATAGTCAAAGCGACGGTATTCCCAGTAGTAATGTATGGCTGTGAGAGCTGGACCATAAGGAAGGCCGAGCGCAGAAGAAGAGATGCTTTCGAGCTGTGGTGCTGGAGAAGACTCTTGAGAGTCCCTTGGACTGCAAGAAGAGCCAATCAGTCAGTCCTAAGGGAAATCAACCCAGACTGTTCACTGGAAGGTCAGATACTGAAGCTGAAGCTCCAATACTTGGGCCACCAAATGAGAAGGGAGCACTCCCTGGAGAAGACCCTGATGCTGGGAAAGACAGAGGGCAAAAGAAGAAGGGGATGGCAAAAGATGAGATGGCTGGACAGCGTTACTGGTGTAACTAACACGAATTTGAGCAGACTTCAGAGGATGGTGGAAGACAGGAGGGCCTGGCGTGACTCGGTCCATGGGGTCGCAAGGAGTCGGACTCGACTGTGCGACTGAACAACACCAAACAACATAGCTAACATGAATCTGAGCAGATTTCAAAGATGGTGGGCCTGGCGTTTGGTCCATGGGGTCACAAAGACTTGTCTCTGCGACTTGACTACAACTGAGCAACAGCTACATTTCCATGTTTTTCTGCATTCTTTAAATTTCCCTTTGAGTTCTTGGATCTTGTGAAACAGATCTCTCGTTCTTCCTTTTTTTTTGTTGTTCTCTTCCGTTTCCTTATGGGGGTTATTATAATAGTTCTCCTTGCCTCAGCATGTGAGCGACTGAAACGCTGATTTAAGCTTTTGATTCTATTTCTGTCACCTTTTTTTTTCCCCTTTGCTTCCCCTCTTGTCTTTAGCCGTTTTAAGCGTTTCATCAGCTATCCATCAAGGCGTTTCAGTTTTTTTGGCTGCAGGAATAATTTTTGCACATTCTTTCTTGATAGCATCTCTGGTTTCAACCCGTAATTCTTCTCGTTCGTATTCATTTGAACTTAATCATGCAAAGCTGCTTTTTTACACGGTCTTTAAACTCTTCGGGGAATGTTGTTTAGATTGTGTTTCGGCGCTAGGAATGTTTTGTTATGTTGGCTTCAGCTTTCTTCTGGTTTTCGATATTCGCAATTCATGGTCTGTACTGCAGTCAGCACCTGGTCTTGTTTTAGTAGAGAGAATTGCACTTATCCATCTTCTGTTTCCAATTATGCAATCTATCTGATTTCTATATCAGCCATCCGGTGCTTCTTGCGTGTTTAGCCATCCGCCTGGTTGCCTGAAACATGTGTTTCTTTTATGAGAGTTGGTTTTTAGCCCTTCTCCGGAAATCCCTGAGTCCATCAAATTCTCTTACAAATCCTGAGATTCGGCTAAAACAAAGACCAGACCCCACCTCTTACTGAGAGCCAGTTTGGTGTAGTGGTTAAGTGTGGGGACTCTTATCTGGGAGAACCGGGTTTGATTCCCCACTCCTCCACTTGCAGCTGCTGGAATGGCCTTGGGTCAGCCATAGCTCTCTTATCTGGGAGAACTGGGTTTGATTCCCCACTCCTCCACTTGCAGCTGCTGGAATGGCCTTGGGTCAGCCATAGCTCTGGCAGAGGTTGTCCTTGAAAGGGCAGCTGCTGTGAGAGCCCTCTCCAGCCCCACCCACCTCACAGGGTGTCTGTTGTGGGGGAGGAAGGGAAAGGAGATTGTGAGCCTCTCTGAGACTCTTCGGAGTGGAGGGCGGGATATAAATCCAATATCTTCTTCTTATCTTCTACTGTCAGTTCTTATAGTCACAGGAAGAAACCGTAAACTAAACTGTCCACTTCCTGGTTCCCCCCTCCCCCCGCCAGGTTTTGAGATCCATTGTCCATGATCCAGAGGTAGCCAAGCCCATCAAGCTGTACAATTTGTCATCCAGAAATCTGCACCTTCAGTTTGGGCCTAAAACTGTAACTGTTCTTTCACCCCCATAAAGTTCCTCTTTCTCAATCACGCTGTCTCTTCCTGGGAAGAAAGGGCTCCTTTTGCTTTGTGTTCTGACCCTTTCGAAAAAGCAGAACTTGCTCTGAGCTGGATAGCCCAGACATAAGAACAAAAGAGAAGCCATGTTGGATCAGACCAATGGCCCATCCAGTCCAACACTCTGTGTCACATAAGAACATAAGAGAAGCCATGTTGGATCAGGCCAATGGCCCATCCAGTCCAACACTCTGTGTCACATAAGAACATAAGAGAAGCCATGTTGGATCAGGCCAATGGCCCATCCAGTCCAACACTCTGTGTCACATAAGAACATAAGAGAAGACATGTTGGATCAGGCCAATGGCCCATCCAGTCCAACACTCTGTGTCCACATAAGAGCATAAGAGAAGCCATGTTGGATCAGGCCAATGGCCCATCCAGTCCAACACTCTGTGTCACGTAAGAACATAAGAGAAGCCATGTTGGATCAGGCCAATGGCCCATCCAGTCCAACACTCGGTGTCACATAAGAACATAAGAGAAGCCATGTTGGATCAGGCCAATGGCCCATCCAGTCCAACACTCTGTGTCACATAAGAACATAAGAGAAACCATGTCGGATCAGGCCAATGGCTCATCCAGTCCAACACTCTGTGTCACATAAGAACATAAGAGAAGACATGTTGGATCAGGCCAATGGCCCATCCAGTCCAACACTCTGTGTCACATAAGAGCATAAGAGAAGCCATGTTGGATCAGACCAATGGCCCATCCAGTCTAACACTCTGTGTCACACAGTGGCCAAAACAACCCAGGTGCTATCAGGAGGTCCACCAGTGGGGCCAGGACACTAGAAGCCCTCCCACTGTTGCCCCTCCCAAGCACCAAGAATATAGAGCAACCCTGCCCCAGACAAAGTGTTCTAACAATAAGCTGTGGCTAAGAGCCACTGGTGGATTTCTGCTCCATATTTTTATCCAATCCCCTCTTGAAGCCGGCTATGCTTGTAGCTGCCGCCTCCTGTGGCAGTGAATTCCACGTGTTAATCACCCTTTGGGTGAAGAAGGACTTCCTTTTATCCGTTCTAACCTGACTGCTCAGCAAGTTCATTGAGTGCCCACGAGTTCTTGTACCAGGAGGAAGGGAGAAAAGGACTTCTTTCTCTACCTTCTCTATCCCGTGCCTAATCTTGTAAACCTTGATCGTGTCACCCCTCAGTTGACAGTTCTCCAAGCTGAAGAGCCCCAAGCGTTTTAACCTTTCTTCACAAGTCCAATCTCATCGGATCTCAGAAGCTAAGCAGGGCCAACACTGACAAGTCCTTGGAATACCAGCAGTCAGGAGGGCAGGGGCAGGCTCTATTCAGCCACCTCTCTGAACTCTTCCATTCCCCCAGTAGGGGTCGGTCACCAGAGGTAGCCATGACTTCCAGGTTCACACATACACACACACACAGTCACATGTACATAAAAATGCAATACCAAAAAACTTCACAGAACTTAACAAGCTGACCATTCGCATATACGCGATAACCTTGCGTTGGATTGGATTGAATTATTATTTCAATCGATCATTGCGCTGAATTGATGTGCGCGTGAGCTGAGACCTTGAACATATATGAACATATGAAGCTGCCTTCTACTGAATCAGACCCTTGGTCCATCAAAGTCAGTCTTGTCCACTCAGACTGGCAGCAGCTCTCCAGGGTCTCCAGCTGAGGTTTTTCACGGCTACTTGCCTGGACCCTTTTTAGTTGAAGATGCCGGGGATTGAACCTGGGATCTTCTGCTTACCAAGCAGATGCTCTATCACTGAGCCACAGCCCCATTCATGACTCTCCAGGGTCTCCAGCTGAGGTTCTTCACGCCTATTTGCCTGGACCCTTTTTAGTTGGAGATCCGGGGATTGAACCTGGAACCTTCTGCTTGCCAAGCAGATGCTCTACCACTGAGCCACAGCCCCATTCATGGCTCTCCAGGGTCTCAAGCTGAGGTTTTTCACACCTACTTGCCTGGACCCTTTTTTAGTTGGAGATGCCGTGATTGAACCTGGGACCTTCTGCTTACCAAGCAGATGCTCTATCACTGAGCCACAGCCCCATTCATGACTCTCCAGGGTCTCCAGCTGAGGTTCTTCACGCCTATTTGCCTAGATCCTTTTTAGTTGGAGATGCCGGGGATTGAACCTGGGACCTTCTGCTTACCAAACAGATGCTCTACCACTGAGCCACCGTCCCTCCCCATACATATGAACATATGACGTTGCCCTCTACTGAATCAGACCCCCCCTGGGTCCATCAAAGTCTTGTCTACTCAGACTGGCAGCGGCTCTCCAGGGTCTCCAGCTGAGGTTTTTCACGCCTCTTTGCCTGGACCCTTTTTCGTTGGAGATGCTGGGGATTGAACCTGGGACCTCCTGCTTAACAAGCAGATGCTCCACCACTGAGCCACCTTGACATCTTATTAATTAATTATTATTATTAAATTTCCATTTGTATCCCGCCTTCCCCGCCTAGGCGGGCTCAGTGCCTTTTAGACAGGCACCCAGAAAATTTTCATTAAAAGACCCCTGTTTGATCAGACCAATGCTCATGTAGTCCTGTACTCTGTTTCCAGAAGTGGCTAGGAAGCATCTTCTGGGGTATTCAGGAAGCAGCAACCCTGGCGAGCGTCTTGGTTTTTGAAGTCCCAGGCAAGGGGGTTCTCGTGCCCCTTCTGGGCCACTGTACATGGCTGGTTTCATATCTCAGCCACTGATTCTCTGTGTGGTCGTAGGGAAGCCTCTCTCCCTTAGTCTTTCCTGCTTCTGTCTGCAACGGGTAATGATACTTTTCTCACTCATGGGGCTCCTGTAAAGGACTGTAACAAGAGAATATTTGCAAAGTGCTTTGAATGCTGGAAGACACTAGCCCAGGGGTGGCCAAACTTGCTTAAATGGAAAAGCCACATAGAATAAATGTCAGATGTTTGAGGTCTGCAAGACAGGAAGGAAGGAGGGAGGGAAGGAAGGAAAGAAGGAAGGGAGGGAGGGAGGGAGGGAAGAAAGGAGGGAGGGAGGGAAAGAAGGAGGGAGGGAAGGAAAGAAGGAGGGAGGAAGGGAAAGGAGGAGAGAGGGAAGAAAAGAAGGAAGGAAGGGGAAGGAGGAAGGGAGGGAAGAAAGGGAGGGAGGGAAAGAAGGAGGGAGGGAGGGAAAGAAGGAAGGAGAGAAGGAAAGAGGGAGGGAGGGAAAGAAGGAAGGGGAGGGAAGGAAGGAAGGGGAAGGAGGGAGGGAAGAAAGGGAGGGAAAGAGGGAGGGAAGGAAGGAAGGAGGGAAGGAAAGAAGGAGGGAGGGAGGGAAAGAAGGAAGGAGAGAAGGAAAGAAGGAAGGAAGGGGAGGGAGGGAAGGAAGGAAGGGGAAGGAGGGAGGGAGGGAAGAAAGGAGGGAGGGAAGGAAGGAAAGAGGGAAGGAAGGAAGTTATTTCATTTGATTCGTATCGTGCTCTTAGGGCTGCCAATCCCCGGGTCCGAGTGGGGGTTCTCCCGCCTGGTAGGTTCCCAACCTGCCGGACCACAGTGGGCCGGTGGGGGGGAACCTTCACCAGCATTGCTGGCATGATGATATCAGCTACAAGTCAGATAGATTTGGGAGAGAAAACTCTGTGGTACAATAGGTACCATAGAGTTTTCCCCACCCAAAATGCTAGAGCGCCCAGGGAAACCATAGAGTTTTTCCGGAAATGCCTAGAGCGGCCGGCGCGCGATGTCACCAACATGATGATGTCACTTGGTAAACAAGTCCCCCACCAGAGACTGTGGGGGACTTGGCAACCCTACTTGCTCCTCCCACAAGCGCCTCAGGAAGGAAGGGAGGGAGTAGGGAGAGAGATGGAAGGAAAGCAGCTTTAATTTTAAATGCATCCTCCTAGCCGCCAGCTGGCTTGGCTCGTAGAAGTGATTTAAAGAGAAAAATGCTTTCTCCAGGTTGGCTGATGGTGTGGTAGGGGGGCTTCAAGAGCCGCACAATATGCGTGAAAGAGCCACATGTGGCTCCTAAGCCACAGTTTTGGCCTGCGCTAGACTCCTCTAAGCCAGCCAGCAGCTTGGAGAATGCATTTCAAGTTAAAGTTGTTTTCTTTCCATCTCTCCCTCCCCCCCCCCAATCTGTTTGCCTGCCTGCCTGTCTTGCGGCTCTCAAACATCTGACATTTATTCTGTCTGGCTCTTACGTTAAGCAAGTTTGGCCACCCTTTTGACTGCCTGGAAAGCAGATGCTCCGCCAAACAATCCGGGGTGACCAAGTTATTGCTTAACACAACATCCCTGTGGGAATCACAAGAAGCACAACACAACAGAGCGTGCTGCCTGTTGTGTGACTTAGAGTTAACAAGTGTGACTTCTTCATAAGGCCAATCTTCCTGAAATGGTATTTTTAATCACAGTTCTTCAGAAATGAGTTAACAGAGGAAGGAGATGGTTTCCCAGAAAAAGCAGCCTCTGCAGAAACCCTGTGGCCAGAGAGGAGAAACCAGCGATTGTGTTTTAAACTTGTGGTGGAGTGAAGAAGAAGATGAAGAAGATATTGGATTTACCGGTATATCCCGCCCTCCACTCCGAAGAGTCTCAGAGCGGCTCACAATCTCCTTTCCCTTCCTCCCCCACAACAGACACCCCTGTGAGGTAGGTGGGGCTGGAGAGGGCTCTCCCAGCAGCTGCCCTTTCAAGGACAACTTCTGCCAGAGCTGTGGCTGACCCAAGGCCATGCCCGCAGGTGCAAGTGGAGGAGTGGGGAATCAAACCTGGTTCTCCCAGATAAGAGTCCACACACTTAACCACTACACCAAACTGGCTCTCTAGTTTGGTGAGAATGGCTCTCTAGTTTGGTGAGAATGGAGTATTGTTCAGACAGAAGTAACAATAAACCGTAAATATGTTTTCTGTAGTGTTGCTTGGAGTGTTTATGAACTTCATCTCGCTGCAAATTCAGTGAGCTCCCTTGTGCTTTATTTAGGACAGCATTCCCCCATGAAAAAGAAGAAACATTGAAACACAGAGTTGGAAGGGACCTCCAGAGTCATCTAGTCCAACCCCCTGCACCAGCCATCCCCAACCTTTTGGGGCACCGGGGACCAATTTTGTGGAAGACAAATTTTCCACGGGGAGGGGGGGATGTTACCATTGTGCACTTTGTTTCTATTAGTTTGGTGTAGTGGTTAAGTGCACGGACTCTTATGGGAGAACGGGGTTTGATTCCTCACTCCTCCACTTGCACCTGCTGGGATGGCCTTGGGTCAGCCATAGCTCTCCTAGGAGCTGTCCTTTCTTAAAACAATTTTATTTGGTAACATATGGTAACAAATTATATTTCTTGCATCATTAATAACTTCTTTTATCTATCCCATATATTACTTTCTACCCACCCCTCCCCCCCCGTTACTTGACCCCCGCCGGTGTTATTTACTTAAAATACTAATATTTAAAGGTACCCTTAACTAATAAAAACAAAAATTAATATTCTCCTTTCTTCTAAGACTCCTTTCTTAATCATTATCAAAAATTGTCCAATGTCCTTTTATTTTCCACTCTTTTTCTACATATCTTCTGAACTTTTTCCACTCCATCTTAAAAAACTTCTAAATCATGGTCTCTTAAAATTCTTGTTAATTTGTCCATTTCACTCCACATCATAACTTTTACAATCCAATCCCATTTCTCTGGTATTTTTTCTTGCTTCCACAACTGCGCATATAATGTCCTAGCAGCTGAAAGCAAGTACCAATTTATAGTTGTATCTTCTTTTGGAAATTTTTCCATTTGTCATCCCAACAGAAAACTCTCTGCAACTTTCTTAAATTCATATCCCAAGATCTTAGAAATTTCTTGTTGAATCACCTGCCAATACTTTTTTGCCCTAGGAGCTGTCCTTGAAAGGGCAGCTTCTGTCAGAGCTCCCTCAGCCCCACCCACCTCACAGGGTGTCTGTTGTGGAAAAGGAAGATAAAGGAGATTGTGAGCTGTTCTGAGACTCTGAAATTCAGAGTCGAGGGCAGGATATAAATCCAATGTCGTATTATTATTATTACTGCTGCTGCTGCTACTACTACATTGTAATATATAATGAAATAATTATACAACTCATGGGCCGGTTGCTAACAGGCCACGGACCGGGGGTTGGGAACTCCTGCCTTGCACAACTCAGGACATTCTCTACTCCCTTGTGACCCCTGCTCAGAGGAAGGCAAAAACCTCCACGATCCCTGGGCCGTACTGGCCTGGAGGAAAATTCCTTCCTGACCTCAAAGGGACAATAGGCATTACCCCAGGCGTATTAGAAAGAGTGTTGTCGCACCTCTCCGCAGTGCCGGATGAAACTCTGCGCAGGCCCCGAGGCACTCAAAATATCGGAAGGGGGCCCTCACAAATTATCTCAGAGTTGGAGCATCCACCCCGCTGCAGCCTGCAGGCACCTTCTCAAAAGCCCCCTTTAACAAAGCTGTGGGGGAGAAGTAGAGAGAGGTGAACTTGGAGACAATGCCGACAGCCACACCGGGCAAGTCGAGCAAAGAGCGGCTCAGTTGCTGGCTGGGCGTGCAGGCTGGGAGGGCTGCAAGCAAGGGGGAAACTGCGGAGGGGAGCCAGCCTAGGAGCCCTAAAGGGGTGGGGGCCCATAGGCTAGTGCCTACCTTGCCTAATTGTTAATCCAGCCCTGCCTCTCCCCCCCCCCCCCCACAATCTGCTTAAATTCACAGGATCCTCATTGCTGTCAGATGGCCATCTAGCCTCTGTTTGAAAACCTCTAAAAGAAGGAGAGCTCACCACCTCCTGAGGAGGAAGAAGAAGAACTTATTGGATTTATTCCCTGTCTTTACTACCCCAAGGAATCTCAGAGCGGCTTACAGTCTCCTTTCCCTTCCCCTCCCTGCAACAGACACCCTGTGAGGCAGGTGGGGCTGAGAGAGCTCTGACAGAAACTGCTCTGGAGAGGAGCAGCTCTGAGAGAACTTGTGAGTGAGAGAGCCAGTTTGGTGCAGTGGTTAAGTGTGCGGACTCTTATCTGGGAGATCTGGGTTCGATTCCCCACTCCTCCACTTGCAGCTGCTGGAATGGCCTTGGGTCAGCCATAGCTCTCGCAGGAGTTGTCCTTGAAAGGGCAGCTGCTGGGAGAGCCCTCTTAGCCCCACCCACCTCACAGGGTGTCTGTTGTGGGGGGAGAAGATATAGGAGATTGTGAGCCGCTCTGAGTCTCTGATTCAAAGAGAAAAGTGAGATATAAATCTGCAATTCTTCTTCTAGTGTCCTGGCCCCACTGGTGGACCTCCTGATAGCACCTGGGGTGCTATCAGTCTCTGTCCTTGAAAGGGCAGCTACTGTGAGAGCCCTCTCAGCCCCATCCACCTCACAGGGTGTCTGTTGTGGGGGGGGGGGGGTATAAAGGAGATTGTAAGCCGCTGTAAGTTTCTAATTCAGAGAAAAGGGCGGGGTATAAATCTGCAGTCTTCTTCTTTTTCAAGGTCACATCAGCAGGTGCATGTGGAAGAGTGGGAAATCAAACCCAATTCTCCTAGATAAGAGTCCACGCACTTAACCACTGCACCAAACTGACCCTGTTCCACTGAGGAACCGGTCTAACTGCCGGGAAGTTCTTCCTAACGTTTTGCCGAAAAGAGAATCGTTCAGCTGTTTCCACAAAATGGGAGCGGAGTCCACCTGCACAAACGGCAGGTCTGTTGTCAATTATCCTGTTGCTCTAAAAAAAAAAAAATGACCTTAAAAGAGAAGTTCAAGAGGCATGAGAAATTTCACACGAATTGTCAAGGGAGAAATTTAGTCATAGGAGCAGTTGGGTAAAGGTGTGATTCAGGAAGCAGATAACTTAACCGTCGATGAGAACCAGTTAAACCGAAAGAACTTTCGCAAAGCAAAAGAAGTGGGCCTTTAACCCCACTTTTTTCAGTAGGGCTGTGAGCTCCGTGTTGGGAAATGCCTAGACATTTGGGGGGTAGAGCTGGGGAGGGCGGGGCTTGGGGAAAGGACTTCCAACGCCATAGACTCCACCTTTCTAAGGAGGCATTTCCTCCAGCGGAGCTAATCTCTGTTGCCTGGAGATCTGTTGTAATAGTGGGAGATTTTCAGACACCACCTGGGGGGGTTTTATAACCAAACGAGGGATCACAGTTAATGAGACAAGCAATGAAGAAGAAGATATTGGATTTATATCCCGCCCTCCACTCCGAAGAGTCTCAGAGCGGCTCACAATCTCCTTTCCCTTCCTCCCCCACAACAGACACCCTGTGAGGTAGATGAAGATATTGGATTGATATCCCGCCCTCCACTCCGAAGAGTCTCAGAGCGGCTCACAATCTCCTTTCCCTTCCTCCCCCACAACAGACACCCTGTGAGGTAGATGAAGATATTGGATTTATATCCCGCCCCCCACACCGAAGAGTCTCAGAGTGGCTCACAATCTCCTTTACCTTCCTCCCCCACAACAGACACCCTGTGAGGTAGATGAAGATATTGGATTTATATCCCGCCCTCCACTCTGAAGAGTCTCCGAGCGGCTCACAATCTCCTTTCCCTTCCTCCCCCACAGCAGACACCCTGTGAGGTAGATGAAGATATTGGATTTATATCCCGCCCTCCACTCCGAAGAGTCACAGAGCGGCTCACAATCTCCTTTCCCTTCCTCCCCCACAACAGTCACCCTGTGAGGTGGGTGGGGCTGAGAGGGCTCTCACAGCAGCTGCCCTTTCAAGGACAGAGTCTCAGAGCAGCCTACAATCTCCTTTCCCTTCCTCCCTCACAACAGACACCCTGTGAGGTGGGTGGGGCTGAGAGGGCTCTCACAGCAGCTGCCCTTTCAAGGACAACCTCTGCCAGAGCTATGGCTGACCCAAGGCCATTCCAGCAGGTGCAAGTGGAGGAGTGGGGAATCAAACCCGGTTCTCCCAGATAAGAGTCTGCACACTTAACCACTACACCAAACCGGCTCTTAAACAACTACCTCGATACGCTGGCTAACAAAGTTTAATAAAACCATTGGAAAACCTTCATATATTTTAATACTTCATATTGTAACAGAGGTCCAATTTTAACATTCCCGTATTACAAAAAAAAAAAGTCTATGAGCCCCTGGATGTAGGCTCATTTCGCCAATAGACTTCCTCAGGAGCAGCGGTCATTTTGTAGAAAAATAGGTGGTGCAGCTCATCTAGGGATTGTTATGCAGCTGCCCCTACTATTCAATGGACAAGGAGGTGGAACTCTCAGAAGGAGGAGGTGGAACTCTCAGAAAGGTTCAGGAGCTCCCATTGAATCCAAGGCCTCTATCTATCCATCCATCCAGGGGTCATTTTGTAGAAAAATAGGTGGCGGAGCTCATCTAGGGATTGTTATGCAGCTGCAATACTATTCAATGGACAAGGAGATGGAACTCTCAGAAGGAAGAGGCGGAACTGTCAGAAAGGTTCAGGAGCTGTGCTCCTGTGAGCTCCCACTGAATCCGAGGCCTGTATCTATCCATCCATCCAGGGGTCATTTTGTAGAAAAATAGGTGATGGAGCTCATCCAGGGATTGTTAAGCAGCTGCAATACTATTCAATGGACAAGGAAGTGGAACTCTCCGAAGGAGGAGGTGGAACTCTCAGAAAGGTTCAGGAGCTGTGCTCCTGTGAGCTCCCACTGAATCAGGCCTGCTCGGGAGTAATCCTTTCTGTTTCTTCCAGGGTTAACAGCCTCTAGTACCAGCCAAATGTTAATGTTCTTCTGCAACATCTTCTCTCTCATTCTGGAACAAACCAAGATAACAACAGCAAGAGATAGTACCGCACGGCTGAATGGAGATAAGAAAATTCTTAAGTTTTTATATTGTTGTAAAAAAAAAAAAGAAACTTGCCACGCAATGACACTTAAGTGTATATTTTTCATATAGTTGAGCCAGTTCAAGCGTCTTCATTTAACCGGATGCACAAGCCTTTTGGAGTTTGTACGATTAATTATAAAGAATAGAAGAGCAACTGGCCATCTAAAGAACGACTTGCTTAAATATATTGTAGAGGGCTATAGGCCATCAAACTCCAGAAGGCTTGTGCAGCGTTAACATTTGGTTGGTACTAGAGGCTGTTAACCCTGGAAGAAACATAGAAAGGATTACCACCTCGTTTTCAGGGCGGGAGCTAAAAAAAAAAACACCTGTGAATTTCAGGAGTTTTGCAGTGATGTCACTTCTGGTTACAGGATAGGGTTGCCAGGGGGGGACTTCCTGGCAACGGTGGGAGGCCAGGAAATCCCCCCTGGCAACCCTAGACTGGCGTTGTGGTGGCATTGCTTGTGGTGCAGTGCAGGCCCGGATCTAGGGGAGGGGCGGGGGGGGGTGCTTTCCCCCGGCGCTGACGGAGGGGGAGCATGCCAAATTGGGTATGGATCCATTATATTCTATGGGACCATAAGGTAGAATGGCTCATAAGGGGGCGCCATTTTTATAATATACCCCCCCCCCTCAAAAAACATGTAGATCCGGTCCTGGTGCAATGTTGTGACTATCGGTACGCTCCAGAAGTTATTTCCTCACGTTACCAAGAGCATGGGGCACTCTGGTTGTTCGGACAACAACTTTGTGGAAGAGGCCGCTTACGCCATGGAGTTTTTGTCAAAACGGTGTACCACGTTGCTGGCTGTACAGTGACATCACCTCAGTCGGCATCTTCCATAGCAGGAGCTCCTTTGCATCTGAGGCCACTCACCCCTGATGGAGCCAATCCTCTAAGAGCTTACAGGGCCTACTGGAAGCTCCAGGAGGATTGGCTACATCAGGGGTGTGTGGCCCTGGATGGATGGATAGATACAGGCCTTGGATTCAATGGGAGCTCCTGAACCTTTCTGAGAGTTCCACCTCCTCCTTCTGAGAGTTCCACCTCCTTGTCCCTTGAATAGTAGGTGCAGCTGCATAACAATCCCTAGATGAGCTCCACCACCTATTTTTCTACAAAATAATATGGCTAGAATTCCTTACAGGGCTCTTCTTACAGGGCCTACTGGAAGCTCCAGGAGGATTGGCTACATCAGTGGGGTGTGGCCTAATATGCAAAGGAGGTCCTGCTAGAATTCCTTACAGGGCTCTCAGTACAGGGCCTACTGGAAGCTCCAGGAGGATTGGCTGCATCAGGGGGTGTGGCCTAATATGCAAAGGAGGTCCTGCTAGAATTCCTTCCAGGGCTCTCAGTACAGGGCCTACTGGAAGCTCCAGGAGGATTGGCTACATCAGTGGGGTGTGGCCTAATATGCAAAGGAGGTCCTGCTAGAATTCCTTACAGGGCTCTCAGTACAGGGCCTACTGGAAGCTCCAGGAGGATTGGCTACATCAGTGGGGTGTGGCCTAATATGCAAAGGAGGTCCTGCTAGAATTCCTTACAGGGCTCTCAGTACAGGGCCTACTGGAAGCTCCAGGAGGATTGGCTGCATCAGGGGGTGTGGCCTAATATGCAAAGGAGGTCCTGCTAGAATTCCTTCCAGGGCTCTCAGTACAGGGCCTACTGGAAGCTCCAGGAGGATTGGCTACATCAGGGGGGTGTGGCCTAATATGCAAAGGAGGTCCTGCTAGAATTCCTTACAGGGCTCTCAGTACAGGGCCTACTGGAAGCTCCAGGAGGATTGGCTACATCAGGGGTGTGTGGCCTAATATGCAAAGGAGGTCCTGCTAGAATTCCTTACAGGGCTCTCAGTACAGGGCCTCCTCTCAGCTCCAGGAGGATTGGCTACATCAGGGGGTGTGGCCTAATATGCAAAGGAGCTGCTGCCAAAGAAAGCCCAGGCAGTCAACAGCCAGCTGCAACCTGTAATGGTAGAAACCGAGGAGAACTTTGCCTTTCTAAACACAGAGAACAACTTCCTCCACACCAGTCTGCCTTTGCCGGGGTACATTAAATAGGTCAAGGTAGTCCCCTGTGTAAGCACCGGTCGTTTCCGACTCTGGGGTGAGGTTGCTTTCACGATGTTTTCACAGCAGACTTTTTACGGATTGGTTTGCCCTTGCCTTCCCCGGTCATCTACACTTCCCACCCCACCCCCACCCCCAGCAAGCTGGGGACTCCTTTGACCAACCTCGGAAGGATGGAAGGCTGAGTCAACCTTGAGCTGGCTACCTGAACCCAGCTTCCGCTGGGATCGAACTCAGGTCGTGAGCAGAGGGCTCCGACTGCACTACTGCAGCTTAACCACTCTGCGCGATGGGGCTCTTCAGGATACTTTACTTCTTAATAATAATATTGGGAATGTAAGTAGATAGATTGCTGTTCAGGACTATTTGACCCCGATATTACAGCAATTACACTGGCTGATGGATCCACTCCCAGGTCCCATTCAGGGTGTTTTCCAGAGGTGTTTTTTTTTAGCAGGAACTCCTTTGCATATTAGGCCACGCCCCGTTGATCTAGCCAATCCTCCTGGAGCTTACACTAGGCCCTGCACTAAGAGCCCTGGAAGCTCTTGGAGGATTGGCTACATCGGGGCGGGGGGGTGGCCTAATATGCAAAGGAGTTCCTGCTACAAAAAGAAGCCCTGGAACCTTTTGTCCATTAAAGCCTTCCATGGCTTAGAACCAGGTATCTGAAGGTTCGTCTTCTCCCTGACGTTCCAGCCTGGTAATTAAGATCCCAGAGAGGCCCTGCTAACTGTCCTAGGACCTAGAAGCTCTTGTGTTGGGTACTCAAGAGAGGGCCTTTTCAGTGGTGGGCCCCATGGTTATGGAACAACCTCTCCAGAGCGGTGCATCTGGCCCCCCTTGCTGTCAGTCTTCAGGAGGCAGTGAAGACAGTTTTATTTAGAGCCACTTCAGTCCTAAATTGTGATTTTTAAATTTTTTGTTTATATGTATTTTGTTTCTATTGTAAGCCCCCTGGAGCTCCAGAAGGAAGAAAGGCAGACAAGAAACATTTTGATGTTTAATTAATTAACGGGCATAAGATGCTGGACCGCACCGGAGGCCCATCTAGTCCAGCGTCCAGTTTCCTGCAGCAGCCAACCAGATGTTTCCAGAAGGTCTCCTCTGTGGTGCTCTCTGTCTTCTGGGCGCGCCGCTTCATTAGCAGAACCTCAGCTGTAAATATCTTTGCTGTTGTGGTCTGGTATCAGATCTGTAACCGGAAAGCTCTCCAGGGGAAGTTTTAATAAGAGGATAAAGTTAGATTGTTTTGAAGAAGCTGTTCAAACCTGCTGAGGCCTGGGCTAGCACACAGACATTCCTCGCCTTTTTAAGACAAGGATTAAAAACGTCAAGTTTAGAGGTTGTCTAAGGGGGCCCACAAATGCCGGTTGCTGTCCAGCTGAGTCACTTTCCGGAAGAAGGGATGGAAGGTCAGTTTGGAGCCATGGCCTTGGATCCCTGGTGGAGCATGTGGCTCACACGTGTAGGAAGTCCCAGGTTGAATTCCCAGTATCTCCAGTGAAAAGGTTCACTGGACCACTGGTCTTATCCTTGCACTGTGTGACACAGAGTGTTGGACTGAATGGGCCATTGGCCTGATCCAGCATGGCTTCTCTTGTGTTCTTATGTGACACAGAGTGTTGGATGGAATGGGCCATTGGCCTGATCCAGCATGGCTTCTCTTGTGTTCTTATGTGACACAGAGTGTTGGACGGGATGGGCCATTGGCCTGATCCAACATGGCATCACTTATGTTCTTATGTGACACAGAGTGTTGGACTTAATGGGCCTTTGGCCTGATCCAACATGGCTTCTCTTATGTTCTTATGTGACACAGAGTGTTGGACTGGATGGGCCACTGGCCTGATCCAACATGGCTTCTCTTATGTTCTTATGTGACACAGAGTGTTGGACTGGATGGGCCTTTGGCCTGATCCAACATGGCTTCTCTTATGTTCTTGAAAAAATTTTAGTTTTATTTGAAATAAGAAAAAAGCGATACATAAACAGAAGAAAAGAAAAAAGCGATACATTAACAGAAGAAAAGAAAAAGAATATACAACAAAAAGCAACACATATAGCCTAGTGAAAAACTAGGCCACAAACAACATACATACATCCATCCCCCTTACCCAACCAAGCACACTGTGGGGGGGAGGAGAGGTTTCGGTAATGTAAATAATTTTCTAGTTATAATTTCATAATTATTTCAGCTATACATTACATAAGGCAATTTTAAAAAGCTAAACATTAACCTTTTCATTAGACAATAATTGTGTCATATTTCAATATAATTACTCCATGTCAAATCCTTTACTTTTTGCCCATTTGTACACAGGGTCCCATTCCTCCTGACACTTCTGTACGTTACCATTTCTTAGTCTTGTAGACATTAGATCGGCCTCAGCGGTTTCTAATAATTTATTTATAAACTCTTCTCTGTTCGGGGTTTTCTCACCTTTCCAATACTTAGCGTATAATATTCTGGCAATTGTGATGATATACATTAACAGCTTCAGCTTTGTTACAGGCACTTTCTGTCTACAGATGTTTAGAAGATATAGTTCCGGCACATGAGTAATTTGTGTTTCCAAAATTTTTTGAGTCCAGATATTAATTTGCGTCCAGTACTTTCTTGCTGACTTACATTGCCACCATGTATGAAATAAAGAACCTTTAACTTCTCGACATTTCCAACACTTGTTGGAATATGTAGGGTAAATTTTTGCCAATCTATCAGGTGTAAGATACCACCTGTATGCCATTTTATATATATTTTCTTTAAGATCTGCTGGTCTTATCAGCTTTAAATTCTGTTTCCATAGTTTCTCCCATTCCTCTAAGTCTATGTTATAGCCAAAATCTTTGAGCCAACGAATCCATGTTTCCTTCACCACTTCATCACTCATCTTAATTTGTAACAACCAATCATACACCTTGGAGATCATCTTCTGCTTGGATTCTATAATCAAATCTAGCTCGATTTGTGTGTTCCCAAAGCCTTTTTCTTTATCAGCCCGGAATCTTGATCTCAGTTGGCATTGAAGCCACCAACTTAGCTTACTAATCTCTTCTTCAATCAGTTCATTTTTGTCGTTCAATAAATATGCATAGTCCTGTGGGCTGTCCCAGTTATACAAATTGGGATGAGTCAAAGCTTCAATCGGTGATACCCACTTAGGAGTATAGGAATATTGTAGCTTGATATCACACCAAATCTTATACAAGGAGGCTTCTCTTATGTTCTTATGTGACACAGAGTGTTGGACTTAATGGGCCTTTGGCCTGATCCAACATGGCTTCTCTTATGTTCTTATGTGACACAGAGTGTTGGACGGGATTGGCCTGATCCAACATGGCTTCTCTTATGTTCTTATGTGACACAGAGTGTTGGACTGGATGGGCCTTTGGCCTGATCCAACATGGCTTCTCTTATGTTCTTATGTGACACAGAGTGTTGGACTTAATGGGCCTTTGGCCTGATCCAACATGGCTTCTCTTATGTTCTTATGTGACACAGAGTGTTGGACTGAATGGGCCATTGGCCTGATCCAACATGGCTTCTCTTTTGTTCTTAGAACTGGGGCAGTGATGCTCTGTATTCTTGGTGCTTGGGGGGGGGGGCAACAGTGGGAGGGCTTCTAGTGTCTTGGCCCCACTGAAGGACCTCCTGATGGCAGCTGGGGTTTTTGGCCATTGTGTGACACAGAGGGTTGGACTGGATGGACCATTGGCCTGATCCAACATGGCTTCTCTTACGTTCTTATGGGACTTGGTCTTGAAAAAGACCTTTATAAGAGGTCGTGGATTGCTGCTCCTACTCAGAGGAGGCGAGACTTGGCCAGACAGACCAGTGGTCTCCCTTGGCGTCAGGAAAGTCCAGAGGCGCTAGACCTTTGAATCCCAGAGCCAGGAGGCCACCTCAGGGGAAGGCCTCAGCCTCTGTGCCCTGTTTTGGGCCCTCCAGAGGAACTGCTTGGCCACTGTGTGAAACTGGATTCTGGACTAGGTGGAACATTGGCCTGATCCAGCAGAGTCCTTCTGATGTTCTTATGAAGGCCTCGGCCTCTGCGCCCTGTTGTTGGCCCTCCAAAGGAATTAGTTGGCCATTGTGTGAGATGGGATGCTGGACTAGATGGACCACTAGTCTAATCCAGCAGGGCTGTTCTGATATTGTAATGAATGCCTCAGATTGTCGACAACAGGGCATAGAGGACAAGGCCTTCCCTGATAAGAACATCAGAAGAGCCCTGCTGGATCTGACCAGGGAGGATCCATCTAGTCCAGCATCCTGTCTCACACAAGGGCCAACCAGTTCCTCTGAGAGGCCAACAACAGGGCAGAGAGGCTGAGGCCTTTATAAGAACACCAGAAGAGCCCTGCTGGATCAGACCAGTGAGGGT
The DNA here is from genome assembly GCF_032191835.1 of Heteronotia binoei. Lineage (NCBI taxonomy): Eukaryota > Metazoa > Chordata > Lepidosauria > Squamata > Gekkonidae > Heteronotia > Heteronotia binoei. The sequence goes on along the minus strand of NC_083243.1, from coordinate 8,865,062 downwards.
CCATCTAACCCAGCCTCCTGCCTCACACAGTGGCCAGCCAGTTCCTCTGGAAGGCCAGCAACAGGGCAGAGAGGCCGAGGCCTTTATAAGAACACCAGAAGAGCCCTGCTGGATCAGACCAGTGAGGGTCCATCTAGTCCAGCCTCCTGCCTCACACAGTGGCCAGCCAGTTCCTCTGGAGGGCCAGCAACAGGGCAGAGAGGCTGAGGCCTTTATAAGAACACCAGAAGAGCCCTGCTGGATCAGACCAGTGAGGGTCCATCTAACCCAGCCTCCTGCCTCACACAGTGGCCAGCCAGTTCCTCTGGAGGGCCAGCAACAGGGCAGAGAGGCTGAGGCCTTTATAAGAACACCAGAAGAGCCCTGCTGGATCAGACCAGTGAGGGTCCATCTAACCCAGCCTCCTGCCTCACACAGTGGCCAGCCAGTTCCTCTGGAGGGCCAGCAACAGGGCAGAGAGGCCGAGGCCTTTATAAGAACACCAGAAGAGCCCTGCTGGATCAGACCAGTGAGGGTCCCTCTAGTCCAGCCTCCTGCCTCACACAGTGGCCAGCCAGTTCCTCTGGAGGGCCAGCAACAGGGCAGAGAGGCCGAGGCCTTTATAAGAACACCAGAAGAGCCCTGTTGGATCAGACCAGGGAGGGTCCATCTAGTCCAGCCTCCTGCCTCACACAGTGGCCAGCCAGTTCCTCTGGAGGGCCAGCAACAGGGCAGAGAGGCTGAGGCCTTTATAAGAACACCAGAAGAGCCCTGCTGGATCAGACCAGTGAGTGTCCATCTAGGCCAGCATCCTGTCTCTTTGGACAGCCCAATAACAGGACATAGAGGCTGAGGCCTTCCCCTGATTTTCTCTTCTGGCTCTGGCATTCAGAGGATTAGTGCCTCTGAGAGTGGAGGTTCCCCTCAGTCACCATGGCTAGTTGCCACTGATAGACCTCTCCACCATGAATCTATCGAACCCCCTTTGAAAACTGTCTACTCCTGTGGCCGTCACAACATCCTCTGGCAGCAAATTCCACATTTCATTCACTCGCTGCGTAAAGTTGTATTCCCTTTTGTCCCGTCGTGAGCCTACTGCCCTTCAGCTTCATGGGATGTCCTCAAGATAATCCCTTAGGCAGGCCATTCCACAAGATGGGGGCCACAGCAGAGAAGGCACGTCGACGGGCAGCTGTTGGCTTTGCAGGTTGGCCCCTGCAGAAGGCCCCGCTCCAATGAACAAAGCCGTCATGGCAGAATCACAGAGTTGGAAGGGACCTCCAGGGTCATAAGAACATAAGAGAAGCCATGTTGGATCAGGTCATCTAGTCCAACCCCCTGCACAATGCAGGAAACGCACAAACACCGCCCCCTAAATTCACAGGATCTTCATCGCTGTCAGATGGCCATCTAGCCTCTGTTGAAAAACCTCCAAGGAAGGAGAGCCCACCACCTCCCAAGGAGGAAGCCTGTTCCACTGAGGAACCGCTCTAAACTCACAAACACTTCCCCCTAAATTCACAGGATCCTCATCACTGTCAGATGGCCATCTAGCCTCCGTTTCAAAACCTCCAAGGAAGGAGAACCCACCACCTCCCGAGGAAGCCTGTTCCACTGAGGAACTGCTCTAAACTCACAACCTCCTCCCCCTAAATTCACAGGATCTTCATTGCTGTCAGATGGCCATCTGGCCTCCGTTTCAAAACCTCCAAGGAAGGAGAACCCACCACCTCCCGAGGAGGAAGCCTGTTCCACTGAGGAACTGCTCTAAACTCGCAAACACCTCCCCCTAAATTCACAGGATCCTCATCACTGTCAGATGGCCATCTGGCCTCCGTTTCAAAACCTCCAAGGAAGGAGAACCCACCACCTCCCGAGGAGGAAGCCTGTTCCACTGAGGAACTGCTCTAAACTCACAACCTCCTCCCCCTAAATTCACAGGATCCACATTGCTGTCAGAGGGCCAGCTTGCCTCTGTTTCAAAACCTCCAAGGAAGGAGAGCCCACCACCTCCCGAGGAAGCCTGTTCCACTGAGGGATCGCTCTAACGGTCAGGAGTGTAGGGGAAAGGCAATCTCACAGGTAGGGTCCAAGGCCATGAAGGGCATTGTATGTGATAGGCACTACTTTAAATTGTGCTCAGTAATACAGGAATGTCAAACTCATTCGTTATGAGATCTTGTTCGGCCGGGCCTTGTATGTCATAAAATGTAATGCCAGGTAGCAGAAAGATAAACTTTATAAAGGACACAGACAAACACAATTTTTTCAAAACCCTTAAAATAAAACATGCTTAAAACACTAGTTCTCGTTGGTCTTAAAGGTGCTTTCATTGCATCTCTCCCATGGGATCGAGGGAACTGGGCAAAGGAAGCTCTGGCTCTTTCCTTCCTTCCCCCAGGGGACCCGGAGGGGGAGGAGCCTCAGCCAATAGAAGGAAGAGAGGCTTGGCTCAGTAGCTCTGCTGTGCGATTGAGAGAGCCTGGCAAAGCAAGCTCTCCCTCCCCCTTCTTTCCCAAGGGAGGAGCCTCATCCAATGGAGATAATAGAGGTTTTGCTCTGTAGCTCTTGTGCGATTGAGTAAGCCTTGCAAAGCAAGCTGTGATGCTGAAGGTCGCAGGAGAGAGGGGGAGAAGGAAGCAGATGACAGCCAGTTGTTCAGGGGCATGAAAGGAGCCCTCCAGGGGCCTGATCCAGCCCCCAGGACGCATGTTTCACACCCCTGCTAATGGACTAGATGGGAGTGGTATGCATGCTTTATTTAGCTCCCAATAATAGCCAAGCTTGTGGCATTCTGCACCAACTGGAGTTCTGGAATTGATTTCCAGAGGAGACCAATGCACCTTGCGGCAAATGTTCGCGTGGCCCGGATCCAAGTCACCAGATCGGCTGCATTAAGATAAGAGGCCGTGTTTTCAGGCTATGCCGAGTTAGAAGCAAGCCTTTTTTTTTTTTTGGCAACCACATTAACTTGCCGTTCCGGGAGGACTCCAGGCGCCACCTGGAGGTTGGCATCGAGGTGCCTGCCCTTCTCTAAACCTTCAGTGCAGAAAACTGGAAATCCAGCTTCTGTCCACCAGGGGGCGTTCCTGTCACTCACAGACTTCCCACATTATTGCTGGTTACGGCATCCGAAACCTTTGCTTGCTGGGATTGTAATGTGTGTGATAAATCAGGAGTAGGGTGATATTTCCAGACTGGCGTTGCCAATCCCCAGTTGGGGGCAGGAGATTCCCTGGTTTGGAGGCCCTCCCCCTCTTCAGGGTCATCAGAAAGTTGGGGGGGGGCAGGAGAGAGAGAAATATCTGCTGGGCACTCCATTATTCCCTATGGAGACCCATTCCTATAGCGTATAATGGAGAATTGATCTGCGGGTATCTGGGGCTCTTGCGGGGGGCTGTTTTTTGAGGCGGAGGCACCAAATTTTCAGCATAGCATCCGGTCCCTCTCCTCAAAACAGCCCCCTCCAAGTTTCAAAAAAGATATTTTTGAATATTTGCATTTTTTAAAAAAAAAAGTCGCCTCGGCAGCTACTGCCAGCACGGCGCAGGATCTTGTGCTCTGCCTCTTGGAGTAGCCATTTTGTGCTCTTTTTTTGTAGCAGGAACTCCTTTGCCTATTAGGCCACACACACACACACACACACACCCCACGATGTAGCCAATCCTCCAAGAGCTGAGAGTAGGCCCTATACAAAGAACCCTGTAAGCTCTCGGAGGATTGGCTACATCAGGGGGGTGTGTGGCCTAATAAGCAAAGGAATTCCTGCTCCAAAAAAAAGCCCTAGCACCCACCATCCAGTGTCAAGAGTTCCAAAGGCGCCCACAGGCTCAAACAGATTGGGGACCCCTAGATTAAAAAGAAAAGGCATAAGAACATAAGAGAAGCCATGTTGGATCAGGCCAATGGCCCATCCAGTCCAACACTCTGTGTCACACAGTGGCAAAAAATTTTATATATACACACACACTGTAGCTTAATAGCCACTGATGGACCTCTGCTCCATATTTTTATCTAACCCCCTCTTGAAGGTGGCTATGCTTGTGGCCGCCACCACCTCCTGTGGCAGTGAATTCCACATGCCAATCACCCTTTGGGTGAAGAAGTACTTCCTTTTATCCATTTTAACCTGGCTGCTCAGCAATTTCATCGAATGCCCACGAGTTCTTGTATTGTGAGAAAGGGAGAAAAGGACTTCTTTCTCTACTTTCTCCATCCCATGCATTATCTTGTAAACCTCTATCATGTCACCCCGCAGTCGACGTTTCTCCAAGCTAAAGAGTCCCAAGCGTTTCAACCTTTCTTCATAGGCAGCGGGGGTGGGGGGGGGGGGAGGTGGGAATGGGTTCAACCTCTTCAGGACCCCCTGACAGCTTTTTTAGGAGACTCAAGTCAGGGAGACTTTGGGGCTGGGGTAGGATTTCTAAAGCGTTTCGCCTTCCCTGGAATCCACCCAGGCCCGTGAAGTATAAAAGCTTGTCGGAATCAAAAACAGAAGCCAGCAGGCCGAAACTATTCAAACAACGATGGCATGTTTTAAAAGCAGTGGAGATAGAAGGCAGCTTAAAAGCGGCTCTCGAGTGACGGAGTTTGCGAAAAGTATAAAGAGCCCCCAGGAATGAAAACATCAAATTCCTTCGGGAATAATAATATGGTCACAATTTACTGGAAAGCGAGGGGAGGGGGGAAACGAATGATAAAGACAAAAAAATTTTCTGAGCGTGTGTGCGGTGTCTTTAAAGTCGGTGCTGAGTCGATGCAAGTAATGATATTTATCATGAGGCCTGCCTTTCCGTAAAGATCTTAGTCACCTCACTGTATATATAAATTGGCATCAATAAAATAACGGAAAAAATACTTGGTACTTTGTTTTTGGAGGACGCATGCATCGGAACAGAGAGAGGAGGCAATCTCCTCCCCTCTGGAGAGCCAGTTTGGTGTAGTGGTTAAGTGTGCGGACTCTTATCTGGGAGAACCGGGTTTGATTCCCCACTCCTCCGCTTGCACCTGGTGGAATGGCCTTGGGTCAGCCATAGCTCTGGCAGAGGTTGTCCTTGAAAGGGCAGCTGCTGTGAGAGCCCTCTCCAGCCCCACCCATCTCACAGGGTGTCTGTTGTGGGGAAAAAAGGGAAAGGAGATTGTGAGCCGCTCTGAGATTCAGAGTGAAAGGCAGGCTATAAATCCAATATCATCATCTTCTCCTTCTCCTTCTCCTCCTGTAGTTGTGAAGTGTGCAGACTCTTATCTGGGAGAACCGGGTTGGATTCCCCACTCCTCCACTCGCAGCTGCTGGAATGGCCTTGGGTCAGCCATAGCTCTGGCAGAGATGTCCTTAAAAGGGCAGCTTCTGGGAGAGCTCTCTCAGCCCCACCCACCTCACAGGGTGTCTGTTGTGGGGGAGAAGATACAGGAGATTGTGAGCCGCTCTGAGACTCTTTGGAGTGGAGGGCGGGATATAAATCCAATATCTTCTTCTTCTTCTTCTTCTGTGTGTGTGTATGTGTGTGTGTGAGTGAGGGGGGGCAGAGCCCCGGTTTGGAGGCCCTTCCCCCATTTCAGGGTCATCAGAAAGCTGGGGGGGGGAGATGTCTGCTGGGCACTCCATTATTCCCTATGGAGACCGATCCCCATAGGGCATAATGGAAAATTGATCTGTGGGTTTCTGGGGCTCTGTTGGGGGGGGGGCTGTATTTTGAGGTAGAGGCACCAAATCTTCACCCTAGCATCTGGTGCCTCTCCTCAGAAAAATCCCCACAGTTTCACAAAGATCGGACGAGGGGGTCCAGTTCTATGAGCCCCCAAAGAAGGCGCCCCTCTTTTTCGTTATTTCCAGATGGAGGGGAGGCACTGAAAAGGCGTGCGGTCCCTTTCAACGTGAGGGCCAGAACTCCCTTCGGAGTTCAATTGCGCTTGTCACACCCTTGCTCCTGGCTCCACCCCCAATGTCTCCTGGCCCCACCCCCAAAGTCTCCTGACTCCACCCCCAAAGTCCCCAGGTATTTCTTGAGTCAGACTTGGCAACCCTATGCGAACACCATGGCCCATGTTGACAAATTTCTGCGAAGTATTTTTATCAAGAGGGAGCCCACTTCCTTACCACAGAGGCCCTGGTCAGACGCACAATATAATCAGATGTTGCTGCTGTTTCCTTCCAGATTTAAAGTGGTTGATCACACAGCAACATCTGCCTCCCGGTATTAACTGGTGGTAGCCCCCCCTCCCCCAATTCTTCTCAGAACCGGATTATTATGTTACCTGCTTTTTTGCGGTATTTTATGAGTTCTCCGGTTTCACCTCGTAGTTTTCTCGGTCTGGATAGTTCTGCTACGATATCAACCAACCTCCGGAGGTCTGAAGGCTGTCCCAGAGCAAAAAGAGCCTCAGACATCCGGTTTACGGTTGCCATTTTTTTTTTTTTACTGCTTAGCGGTATGCGCATAACCACATAACCGCATAATGTTTTAACCTATGCGCATAATAGTGAAAGGGAAAAAAGAACTGCGTGGTGCCGTCGTGTGGGCGACAGAAGACGGTTTCACCGCGGAGTGATTCGAATTGCAGTATGGCAGTCTGATCGATAATATCCGGAACAAAGATATTCGGAACAGAACCGGTCAGTTTAACATGAACTCAGCATGCTGTGTGAACAGGGCCAGAGTCTTCAAGTGATGGCCTGATCCAACATGGCTTCTTTTATGTTCTTATGTGTGACACAGAGTGTTGGACTGGATGGGCCATTGGCCTGATCCAACATGGCTTCTCTTATGTTCTTATGCGACACAGAGTGTTGGACTGGATGGGCCACTGGCCTGATCCAACATGGCTTCTCTTATGTTCTTAAGTGACACAGAGTGTTGGACTGGATGGGCCACTGGCCTGATCCAACATGGCTTCTCTTATGTGTGACACAGAGTGTTGGACTGGATGGGCCATTGGCCGGATCCAACATGGCTTCTCTTATGTTCTTATATTCACCCATCTGTAAGCACCCCATGTGTTTTCCTTCACCCTGTAAGCTAAACTGGATTTCTTTGTCCTCTCTCCCCCCCCTCCAGATCCGTGCTTACGTTGGAGCATTTGCCCCAGATCAGAATGAGGATGCTGACCTCATGGCCCTCCGTTTTTTCTCTGTGAACTCCATCGTCGACCCCTGGGTCTTCATCATCTTCCGGACTTCTGTGTTTCGCACCTGCCTCCACCGGGTCTCGAGAAAGCTGAGTTCAAAGAGAGGCCCGCATTCTCAGCTCCTGGAAACGACATCACGGAAGGATTCAGGGCAGCTGCAATGAGAGCGCGGCTTTCTTCCATTTCCTGGAGGGGGAGCTGACATCGTTGGACGTCCAGCTGGTCTGTGGAACGGCCCAAAGCGACATGATCGACGGTTCGCTGTAGCCAGGGGAAGAAGCCAAAATATCTCATGGGTTATGGTCACACCAATGTCCATGGAATATGCTCCTCTTTGATGGAATCTGGTGCTTGTTGATAATTCCAGGAATTAGTAACTGAAGGGTACCACAAGCTTGCCGAGGGCCATACGTGATTGATACAGCCCAAGTTTGTTTGAACTGACAAAACCCAGAACTTCAGATACCAAAGTTGTTTGCGCTTGCCTTATTTTTACAAGTCACGTTTAATCATCCTTTCAGCTGACCGATACAAAAATCTTGCGCCATACAAAAATGGTGCCAAAACTTCTCCACCGTGCAAAGATTTTTCTGCCGGGTCGCCTGGTGTTAATTCCTCAATCGCCATAGGCGAATAAGCAAGCGGTTGTTTATAGACCCGGGGTAGGACAGTAGCGCCAGTTCCATCCCTCTCTCAACTGCCCCATCTTGAATTCCCCCTGTACGCCTTGACGCCCTACAAATATGCCCACTTCTAGAAGCCCTCCACGAAACCGAGAGTGACTCCGACGGTCACGTGACGACTTCACGGGCCAGCTAGTAAATGCCTCAGTGATTCTTGAACCTTTGTGGATTTATGAGCCAAGCAGGAATTAGCCACGAGGAAAAACAGAAATAGACTGAGATGAAATAAACCAGAACACCTCAGTCTGTTCAGGCCAGATCAGACAAAGTGCTGGAAGATCGCTGGCCTTTCTGGCATTTTTAAATGTCAACTACGATAAGGGGAGGGACGGTGGCTCAGTGGCAGAGTATCTGCTTGGTAAGCGGAAGGTCCCAGGTTCAATCCCCGGCATCTCCAACTAAAAAGGGTCCAGGCAAATAGGCGTGAAAAACCTCCGCTTGAGACCCTGGAGAGCAGGGGAGGGATGGTGGCTCAGTGGTAGAGCATCTGCTTGGGAAGCAGAAGGTCCCAGGTTCAATCCCCAGCATCTCTAACAGAAAAGGGTTCAGGTAAGTAGGCACGAAAAACCTCAGCTTGAGACCCTGGAGAGCCGCTGCCAGTCTGAGTAGACAAGACTGACTTTGATGGACCCAGGGTCTGATTCAGTGTAAGGCAGCTTCAGATGTTCATATGATAGCGGGGGGTCTTGATTGGGATCAAGGGCTGAACGCATGGACCTTTCTCCCCCTCCTGCCTGCTATTCACTAATTGGAACCATCGCCTCCCTAGCTCTTGCTGGGTAGAAAACAAGATGGAAACTTTCTCTCTCCTCCCTCCAGGGTTAATAACCCGGCTTTTTTTTTTTGTAGTAGGAGCTCCTTTGCATATTAGGCCACACACCTCTGATGTAGCCAATCCTCCTGGAGCTTCCAGTAGGCCCCGTACTGAGAGCCCTGTAAGGAATTCTAGCAGGACCTCCTTTGCATATTAGGCCACACCCCACTGATGTAGCCAATCCTCCTGGAGCTTACAGCAGGCCCTGGAAGAAGAGCCCTGTAAGGAATTCTAGCAGGACCTCCTTTGCATATTAGGCCACACCCTGATGTAGCCAATCCTCCTGGAGCTTCCAGTAGGCCCTGTACTGAGAGCCCTGTAAGGAATTCTAGCAGGATCTCCTTTGCATATTAGGCCACACACCCCTGATGTAGCCAATCCTCCTGGAGCTTCCAGTAGGCCCTGTACTGAGAGCCCTGTAAGGAATTCTAGCAGGATCTCCTTTGCATATTAGGCCACACACCCCTGATGTAGCCAATCCTCCTGGAGCTTACGGTAGGCCCTGTACTAAGAGCCCTGTAAGGAATTCTAGCAGGACCTCCTTTGCATATTAGGCTACATCAGGCCTGGGACCTGCCTGCCTTCGGGACCGCCTCTCCCCATATGTGCCCGAGAGCACTCCGTTCGGGGTCTCAAAACCTCCTTAAGATCCCCAGACCGAAAGAGGCTCGACTGTCCAGAGCCGGAGCGTTTTCAGTAATTGCCCCTGCTCTGTGGAATGCTGTCCCTGAAAACATCAGGGCATATGAACATATGAAGCTGCCTTATAGTGAATCAGACCTTTGGTCCATCAAAGTCAGTATTGTCTTCTCAGACCGGCAGCGGCTCTCCAGGGTCTGAAGCTGAGGTTTTTTCGGGACTTGCCCCAGTTCCGCAGGGCCTGTAAACCCGAATTATTCCAACTCGCTTTGAACAGCTGAAGGGAGGTCACTCTTCTTCCACCACGGTCCCGATAATCCCCACTGAATCATTATAACTGAATTGAGAACGCCAAAGAAATCAGGAACGCGCCTCTTGGACTTCTCGATTGTCAATTGTATGACTGTTTTTATTGCGTGACCTGTTTGGAATGTTTTATGTCAGGGGTGGCCAAGGGTAGCTCTCCTACACATCCCATCGGCCTACACATCCCATGCTGGCTGGGGCTGATGGGAGTTGTAGGCAAATAACATGCGGAGAGCTACCCATGGCCACCCCCGTTTTATGTGTTTTAAATTGTTGTTAGCCGCCCTGAACTTGCCAGGGGAGGGCGGGATATAAATCTCATAAGATAAATAAATGGGAGGGGGCTAATATGCAAAGGACTTCCTGCTGCAAAAAAAAAGCCCCGTCAATAACAGTTTTGGGGGGGCAGCTTTGGAGGGGGGGGTTCAACAAAAGGAAGAACGAACCCCCTTCTGTCCACATGCCAAAGACTTGATCTGTCCGTTTACTTTTACAAATGATGGGGACGATTCAATCGCGGCTGCCAGGAAAGTGGGTTTGTAAATCTACTAAGCAAATACACCTGCGTCACTCTTCCACCATCTGGTCTCCTTTGGCCTTTCGCTCACGTCCAAAGACGGATTGTGTTTCGGCTTTTCTTGGGGCGGTGACCTTGTCTGACTGTGTTGCTGTTGGCTTGCCTTGCCCAGTGGTAGCGTTGCTGGGTCCTGCGTGCCCACCAGTGGGGGATGGGGGCGATAGGGTTGCCAGCAGTGTTGTCAGCAGTGAGAACCAGTTTGGTGTAGTGGTGAAGTGTGCGGACTCTTATCTGGGAGAACCGGATTTGATTCCCCACTCCTCCACTTGCAGCTGCTGGAATGGCCTTGGGTCAGCCAGAGCTCTGGCAGAAGTTGTCCTTGAAAAGGCAGCTGCTGTGAGAGCCCTCTCAGCCCCACCCACCTCACAGGGTGTCTGTTGTGGGGGAGGAAGGGAAAGGAGATTGTAGGCGGCTCTAAGCCTCTGTCCTTGAAAGGGCAGCTGCTGGGAGAGCCTTCTCCAGCCCCACCCACCTCACAGGGTGTCTGTTGTGGGGGAGGAAGGGTAAGGAGATTGTGAGCCACTCTGAGACTCTTCAGAGTGGAGGGCGAGATATAAATCCAATATCTTCTTCTTCCTCCACTTGCACCTGCTGAGATGACCTTGGGTCAGCCATCGCTCTTGCAGGAGTTGTCCTTGAAAGGGCAGCTGCTGGGAGAGCCGTCTCCAGCCCCACCCACCTCACAGGGTGTCTGTTGTGGGGGAGGAAGGGTAAGGAGATTGTGAGCCACTCTGAGACTCTTCGGAGTGAAGGGCAGGATATAAATCCAATATCTTCTTCTTCCTCCAATTGCACCTGCTGAGATGACCTTGGGTCAGCCATCGCTCTTGCAGGAGTTGTCCTTGAAAGGGCAGCTGCTGGGAGAGCCGTCTCCAGCCCCACCCACCTCACAGGGTGTCTGTTGTGGGGGAGGAAGGGTAAGGAGATTGTGAGCCACTCTGAGACTCTTCGGAGTGAAGGGCAGGATATAAATCCAATATCTTCTTCTTCCTCCAATTGCACCTGCTGAGATGACCTTGGGTCAGCCATCGCTCTTGCAGGAGTTGTCCTTGAAAGGGCAGCTGCTGGGAGAGCCGTCTCCAGCCCCACCCACCTCACAGGGTGTCTGTTGTGGGGGAGGAAGGGTAAGGAGATTGTGAGCCACTCTGAGACTCTTCGGAGTGAAGGGCAGGATATAAATCCAATATCTTCTTCTTCCTCCAATTGCACCTGCTGAGATGACCTTGGGTCAGCCATCGCTCTTGCAGGAGTTGTCCTTGAAAGGGCAGCTGCTGGGAGAGCCCTCTCAGCCCCACCCACCTCACAGGGTGTCTGTTGTGGGGGGAGAAGATATAGGAGATTGTGAGCTGCTCTGAGTCTCTGATTCAGAGAGAAGGGCGGGGTATAAATCTGCAGTCTTCTTCTTCCCTCTACGCTGAGCTAGTGTGAGCCAGCTCACAGTTCCTTAGTCTCCAGCTCACACGTTTTCGTCTTCGCTCCGGAAAAACGGCCCCGGAGCGAGCTAATTTATGCAGTTGCTCACAACTTGAATGTCAGCAGCTCACGCCAGATCCAGCTGGGGAAATTTGGGGGGGATTTGTGAATGGAGCCTGAGGAGGAGAGGGACCACAGTGGGTGCAGTGCCAGAGATCCCGCCCTCCAAAGCGGCCATTTTCTCCAAAGGAACTGATCTTTGTAGTCTGTAGATGAGCTGGAATTCCAGGGGATTCCCCAGGCCCCACCTGGAGGCTGGGAGTACACAACAAAAAATGCAAGCTAGTGACCAATTTACTAAGAAATATATAATATAATATAGTATAATATAATATAATATAATATAATATAATATAATATAATATAATATAATATAATATAATATAATATAATATAATGCCCCTGTATAAATCGATGGTGCGGTCTCATTTGGAATACTGTGTGCAATTCTGGTCACTGAACCTCAAAAAAGGATATTATAGCATTGGAAAAAGTGCAGAAAAGGGCAACTAGAATGATTAAAGGGCTGGAGCACTTTCCCTATGAAGAAAGGTTGAAACGCCTGGGGCTCTTTAGCTTGGAGAAACGTTGACTGCGGGGTACATGAGAGAGGTTTACAAGATTATGCATGGGATGGAGAAGGTAGAGAAAGAATTACTTTTCTCCCTTTCTCACAATACAAGAACTCGTGGGCACTCCATGAAATTGCTGAGTGGTCGGGTTAGAACGGATAAAAAGGAAGTCCTTCTTCACCCAAATGGCGATTACCATTCACTGCCACAGAAGGTGGTAGCAGCTACAAGCATAGCCAGCTTCAAGAGGGGGTTAGATAAAAATATGGAGCAGAGGTCCATCAGTGGCTATTAGCCACAGTGTGTGTGTGTGTATATTATATAAATTTTTTGGCCACTGTGTGACACAGAGTGTTGGACTGGATGGGCCATTGGCCTGATCCAACATGGCTTCTCTTATGTTCTTAAATCAGTCCAAATGTCCAAAACATGTATATTCAAGTTCCAAAATAGTGCGGTGACAAGCCAATCGATTAAGTACTTGTTTCTTTCCAGTCTTCATCAGACCTGGGACCACTAACAAAAGAAAATATTATACAAAAATATCAGAAGGACATTCAGACACCGCCAACCCTCTTCCAGTGAAAAAGTATATCACACTTACATATTGATTCAATTATATATGGATTCTTTACACAATTTTCAAAAAAGAGGGACGCGGAGCGTCTCCAGCATCAATTTCACCTCGGCTACCGCTCATTATGTGGCTTCTTGTGCACCCTAATGGTGCAACTAACATGTTCAAAAAGGCAAACATCTCATTTACAGCTGCCATTACACAAACCTCTTAAAGGTAAAGTAACATATCTCTAATGCAACATGCTAAGAGACACAAACACCACAAACTGTGTCACAGCAGATACAACATACAAAGTATCGCATACAAAGAATGTCAAATCCAATAATTTATACAAAATTATGTTATCACATAGGCAAATTGTGCACAGCGCTCACTTTGGGACTTGAATATACATGTTTTGGACATTTCCACTGGTTTCTATATACTTCTTAGTAAATTGGTCGCTCGTTTGCATTTTTTGTTGTGTTACCCACCTGGAGACTGGCATCCCTCTCAGCTGGAATCTTAAAGACATCTTCTAAGCTTGCCAACATCCAGGTGGGGCCTGGTGATCTCTCAGCATTGCAAATAACACTATCCCACTATCCCAATACAGTCATCCAGTGGTGAAGGGGGAGCTGACGGAAGCTGAATCTGTCAGTTTGGTGTAGCGGTTAAGTGCGCGGACTCTTATCTGGGAGAACCAGGTTTGATTCCCCACTCCTCCCCTTGCAGCTGCTGCAATGGCCTTGGGTCAGCCAGAGTTCTCTTGTGTGGGAGAACGGGGTTTGATTCCCCACTCCTCCACTTGCAGCTGCTGCAATGGCCTTGGGACAGCCAGAGGTCTCTTATCTGGGAGAACCGGGTTTGATTCCCCCCTCCTCCACTTGCACCTGCTGGAATGGCCTTGGGACAGCCAGAGCTCTCTTATCTGGGAGAACCAGGTTTGATTCCCCACTCCTCCACTTGCAGCTGCTGGAATGGCCTTGGGACAGCCAGAGCTCTCTTATCTGGGAGAACCGGGTTTGATCCCCCACTCCTCCACTTGCAGCTGCTGGAATGGCCTTGGGACAGCCAGAGCTCTCTTATCTGGGAGAACCGGGTTTGATTCCCCACTCCTCCACTTGCAGCTGCTGGAATGGCCTTGCGTCAGCCAGAGCTCTCTTATCTGGGAGAACCGGGTTTGATTCCCCACTCCTCCCCTTGCAGCTGCTGGAATGGGTCAGCCATAGCTCTGGCAGAGGTTGTCCTTGAAAGGGCAGCTGCTGTGAGAGCCCTCTCCAGCCCCACACGCCTCACAGGGTGTCTGTTCTGGGGGAGAAAGGTAAAGGAGATGGTAGGCCGCTCTGAGACTCTGTCCTTGAAAGGGCAGCTGCTGGGAGAGCCCTCTCAGCCCCACCCACCTCACAGGGGGCCTGTTGTGGGGGAAGAAAGTATAGGAGATTGTAGGCCGCTCTGAGACTCTGTCCTTGAAAGGGCAGCTGCTGGGAGAGCCCTCTCAGCCCCACCCACCTCCCAGGGTGTCTGTTGTGGGGGAAGAAGATATAGGAGATTGTAAGCCGCTCTGAGTCTCTGATAAATCTGCAATTCTTCTTCTGTCCAAGATGAAGGTCATGTGGCTGAGAAGGACAGAGATGCCAGCTGGAGGGTCACTTCCAAGCTGCAGGCGGGGTGGTGGGGGCTTCAGGAGCTGCACAGTGTGTGTGGAAAAGCCACATGTGGCTCCTGAGCTGCAGACCGGCAAAGGCTCTCCAAGGTCTCAGGCTGAGGTCTTTCACATCACATGCTATCTGGTCCTTTGAACTGGTGATGCTCAAGATTGAACCTGGGACCTTCTGCATGCCAAGCAGAGGCTCTGCCACCAAGCCACACCCCCTCCCTTTCAGTGACAGCTGCACTGGCTTCCAGTTAGTCTCCAGGTCTAATTCAAGGCGTTCGAGAAGGGTTCTCAATCCCTTCTCTAAACCAAGCTAGCCAGTGACTTAGAGAATGGATTTAAAGTTGCTTTCTTTCCACCTCCCTCCTCCCACACCTGCAGGACGACCTCTGCCATTACAACCCTTCCCCCAGCTCCGTTTGGTCTTCATCTAGCAGCTCTTTACCACAGCCAGGCCCCGGAATGGCTCATCACCAAGGGAAGGGTCTTCTCCGTGGTGGCCCCTGCTCTGTGGAACGCAGACTTGTTCAGTTTCTGCAGGGTATGCCAAGCTGAATGGTTTAGGTTGGCCTTTGGAGGGTAGCCACGTGTTTGGGCTTTTTCAATAGTGGTATGGTGTCAGCCACGTATTTTAATATGCTAGCGTTGATATTTAATATTTATTATGTGTTTTTACCCTATTGGTTTTAACGTTGTACGTTGCCACGGCACCCTTTGGGTGAGCAGCGACGGGAAAAAAATCTAATAAATAAAAATGATCTCCAGACGTCAAAAATCAATTCCTGTGGAGGACAGAGCGGCTTCGTCTCCCTGCTGAGTTCCCATCCTTCCTTGAAACCCCGCCCTCCCTAGGCTCCGCCCCCAAATCTCCAGGAATTTCCCAACCCGGCAACCCCGACTTCATCTGAAGGGTATCTGGGATCCCCAGTGACAGACGAGGGGCTCAAGCACACGCCACAATGGTGTCGATTCCCCCACCCCTCCAATGTCTCAGTTGCTCGGGATTCAGGGGTGGAATTCTAGCAGGAGCTCCTTTGCGTATTAGGCCACACCCCCTGAGGTAGCCAATCCTCCTGGAGCTTACAAGGCTCTTTTTTGTGAGCTCTCGGAGGATTGGCTACATCAGGGGGTGTGGCCTAAGATACAAAGGAGCTCCTGCTAGAATTCCACCCCTGCTGAGATTACTGCGGAAATGCAGCGTGGGAGGACCGCGTCCGGTCCACATGAGCTTTTTGTTCAACCTGTGAACTGCTTAACAATTTGTAAGAAGGCCCTGGCCTGGTTAGCCCAGGCAAGCCTGATCTCGTCAGATCTTGGAAGCTAAGCAGTGTCGGCCTTGGGAAGTACTTGGCTGGGAGACCTCCTTGGAATACCAGAGCCAGGAGGCAGGGGCAGGCTTTATTCGGCCACCTCCCTGGATATCCTCCAGGCCTCCAGTAGGGGTCAGTCACCAGAGGTCACCATGACTTCCAGTCACACCTACACACACAAAATGCAACTCACACACAACAACCTTTATAGGCATAATGTCATAGATGTGCACAATCAGCAAGGGAGAAAACAGACATTACCCCAACACACGCACACACACATTTGTAAGACTTGCTGGTGAGCTGACATTCTTTTAAAAAAAACTTTAAATAGCTCGAGAGCCGAGAACCGCTGAGAGCAGTGGAGTGGGGGAGAGAGACCTTCACATTTCCAATGCCAACACATTGTTGGCTCTGGAAACGAAAAAAGCCAAGGTCTAACTCCGAGCTCTCGGCGAATATAGGCCACAGGCTACATAACAACATAAGAGAAGCCATTGTATTAAGTTGGGGGCCTACCCGGAGGAGGCCCTGCTGTGGCAACTCATTCACTCTGTTTTGGTTGGATGTCCAGCCTCTTGCGTGCTGAGCTCAGTGTGGGCCCGCTGTTCTTATTGGCTGTTAAGGGGGCCGTGCACAGCGCTGATTGGCTGCTCCTTGCGACAATCAAGACGCCAACTCCCCTCCATCCCTGGAGCAGTTTTTCAAGTTCACAGGAGCAGAGTGTGCTTTCTGTTTTTAAAGTGCTGAACAAATATTGGATCCAAACGTACCTGCAAAGATGCGCAGCGCAATAATTTAATGATCCGGAAAGGCAGGTTTGTGCAGCTGGTTTGGTGGGCTTTGCTTGCAGAAGGAAGTCCTTTGTCACAAAAGAGTATCCGTCAGAGCCGCACTGGGAAGGTTATGCGCAGAGCCTTCCCACCGGGTCTCCTTTCAGGCCCTGGTTTTTATACGAAACTGGAATGAACTGTCAAGTTTGGATCCCGCAAGAGCCCCGTGGCGCAGAGTGTCGAAGCTGCAGTCCTAAGCTCTGCTCCCGACCTGAGTTCGATCCCCGGCGGAAGCTGGGTTTTCAGATAGCCGGCTCGAGGTCGACTCAGCCTTCCATCCTTCCAAGATCAGTCAAATGAGTCCCCAGCTTGCTGGGGGGGAAGCGTAGAGGACTGGGGAAGGCAAGGGCAAACCACCCCGTAAAAAGTCTGCCGTGAAAACGTGAAGGCAGCGTCACCCCAGAGTTGAAAAGGACTGGTGTTTGCACAGGAGACTACCTTTAACTTTTTAATCACTCATAAAAGAACCCCGTGGCGCAGAGTGGTAAAGCTGCAGTACTGCAGTCGGAGCCCTCTGCTCATGACCTGAGTTCGATCCCTGGTGGAAGCTGGTTCATGTAGCTGGCCCAAAGGTTGACTCAGCCTTCCATCCTTCCGAGGTCAGTCAAATGAGTCCCCAGCTTGCTGGGGGGGAAAGCGTAGAGGACTGGGGAAGGCAAAAAGTCTGCCGTGAAAACGTCACCCCAGAGTCGGAAACAACTGGTGCTTGCACAGGGGGCCTGTCCTTTCCTTGGTTCCCACACCTGCCGTTCAAGGGTATAAATCTGCTTTGTTTGTCTTGCACAATGCAAGGCCTCGGCTGCAGTCAGGCCTAGTCCAACCGCTCAAGAAAAGGTATCTGCCTTTTGGCTACTAGGTGGCCACTGACGGGCATGTGTTGAGTTCATGGGGTGGGGGGGGGGAGAACTTCAGAAGCCCTCCCACTGTGGCCTCCCAAGCACCAAGAATACAAAGCATCGCAGCCGCAGACAGAGTTTTCCCTCTACACCTTGTGGCTAAAAGCCACTGGTGGACCTCTGCTCCAGATGTTGATCATATCCCCTCTTGAAGCTGTCTATGCCTGCAGCCATCACCACTTCCTGCAGCAGTGAGTTACACACGTGAATTCCTCTTTATTTATTTATTTATTTAGTGGACTTATATCCCGCCCTTCTCACCGAAGTGTCTCAGGGTGACGTCTGCTGTTTCCATTGGTGTCAGTTTGGCGTAGTGGTGAAGTGTGCGGACTCTTATCTGGGAGAACCTGGGTTTGATTCCCCACTCCTCCACTTGCAGCTGCTGGAATGGCCTTGGGTCAGCCGTAGCTCTCGTAGGAGTTGTCCTTGAAAGGGCAGCTTCTGTCAGAGCTCTCTCAGCCCCGCCTACCTCACAGGGTGTCTGTCGTGTGTGCGGGGGAGGTCAAGGAGATTGTGAGCTGCTCTGAGATTCAGAGTATAGGGTGGCAAATAAATCCAATATCGTCGTCATCTTCTAGTTACAGAGCGAAGAACATAGGAGTAGCCCAACAATACCCCCTGTTGTTGTTGCCCCTCCCAGGCCTGGCCTCAAAGTACTACTGCTTTTGAACGTGGAGGTTCTGTTCTAGCAGCCATCAACAGAGCACTGCCCCAGACAGAGAGTTCCAACAATACGCTGTGGCTAACAGCCACTGATGGACCTCTGCTCCACATGCTTATCCAATCTCCTCTTGAAGCTGGCTTTGCCTGTAGCTGCCCCCACCTCCTGTGGCAGTGAATTCCACGTGCTAATCAGCATTCGGGTGAAGAAGGACTTCCTTTTAAACGTTCTAACCCGACTGCTCAGCAATTTCATGGAGTGCCCACGAGTTCTTGTGTGAGAAGGGGAGAAAAGGACTTCTCTCCCTGCTTTCTCCATCCCACGCATAACCTTGGTCAACCTCTATCATGTCACCCCGCAGTCGACGTTTCTCCAAGCTAAAGAGCCCCGAGCGTTTTAACCTTTCTTCGTAGGGAAAGTGTTCCAACCCTTGCGTCATTCCAGTTGCCCTTTTCTGCACTTTTCCCAATGCACTGGGTTTTGTCCTTGCTCCCAAAGCAATTCTATTATTCTCTTCTCACGTTTTCCTCTGCTTTTGGTCAATATTCCATCGCTGACACTTTGCTGCTGAACTGTTGGAATACCCATAAACAGTGCCCAACATGACTGCAGTGGCTGGAACCCTCTTGCGGAAAGGGCAGACAAAAATGGCACCGGTCCTGTTTTTAGCTTCTTTGTGTAACACACCTGAGAAACTTCTAAAGGTTTGCCAAGTGGCTGTCTCGGAGGAAGCAAGCGGGTTTGTCTCTCTCTCTTGGGCTGAGAGAGTTCTTACAACAGCTGCCCTTTCAAGGACAACTCCTGGGAGAGCTATGTTGTCAGCAGTGCAGTTGGGATGTTCATACACATCTCGTGATCTCCCAGCAACTCGGCCAACAATTGGACCATTCTCAGATAACAGGCTGGCAGGTGACATATAAAGAAGACCCAGTTTTGCCTGTTTTCTCCAGGAAACGAACGCTGCTTCCTGTTGTATCTGACAAAGAGAGCTTTCACTCCTGAAAGATTAGACCTTGAGAATCTTGTTGGTCTCTTAAGGTGTCTCTGGACTCGAATGCAGCTCTTGAGAGCCAGTATGGTGTAGTGGTTAAGTGCACAGACTCTTATCTGGGAGAACCAGATAAACTCCTCCATTTGCAGCTGTGGAATGGCATTGGGTCAGCAGTAGCTCTCATAGGAGTTGTCCTTGAAAGGGCAGCTTCTGGGAGAGCTCTCTCAGCCTCACCCACCTCACAGGGTGTCTGTTGTGGGGGAGGAAGATAAAGGAGATTGTGAGCCACTCTGAGATTCGGAGTGGAGGGTGAGCATAAGAACATAAGAGAAGCCATGTTAGATCAGGCCAATGGCCCATCCAGTCCAACACTCTGTGTCACACAGTGGCAAATTTTATATATATATATACATACACACACACACACACACACACACACTGTGGCTAATAGCCACTGATGGACCTCTGCTCCATATTTTTATCTAAACCCCTCTTGAAGGTGGTTATGCTTGTGGCCGCCACCACCTCCTGTGGCAGTGAATTCCACATGTTAATCACCCTTTGGGTGAAGAAGTACTTCCTTTTATCCATTTTAACCTGTCTGCTCAGCAATTTCATCGAATGCCCACGAGTTCTTGTATTGTGAGATATAAATCCAATAACTTCTTCATCATCATCTTGAAATCAAGAGAGCTTTTCTACTGGGAGAAAAGGTAGAGAAGGGTGGACTAGAAATCCTATAAATAAATGAAATACATTATTGGGGACAGTTTGGTGCAGTGGTTAAGTGTGCGGACTCTTATCTGGGAGAACCGGGTTTGATTCCCCACTCCTCCACTTGCGCTGCTGGAATGGCCTTGGGTCAGCCATAGCTCTGGCAGAGGTTGTCCTTGAAAGGGCAGCTGCTGTGAGAGCCCTCTCAGCCCCACCCACCTCACAGGGTTTGATTCCCCCCTCCTCCACTTGCAGCTGCTGGAATAGCCTTGGGTCAGCTATAGCTCTTGCAGGAGTTGTCCTTGAAAGGGGAGAGCTCTCTCAGCCCCACCCACCTCACAGGGTGTCTGCTGTGGAGGGGGGGGGGAAGGTAAAAGAAATTGTGAGCCGCTCTGAGACTGAGATCCAGAGTATAGGGTGGGATATAAATCCCATATCGTCTTCTTTTTCTACCACAGACTTGGCTGTACTCTGCTTGCTTTTTGTTCTTTGCATTCACAGCTGTTCTGCAAACCCCTGGCTTTGTAGGAGATGGATGCTGCCCCCTACTGGAGCAACCAGTGAGGGAACCCCCAAGCTCCAGATGTACAGGAGAGAGAACTGGAGGCAGCCCTTGGCACAAAGCTGGTTCACCCAACCAGTGTGCCCTCTAAGCTGAGTTAGCATGAGCTAGCTCACAGTTTCTAAGCCTCTGGCTCACACATTTCTGTGCTGGCTCAGGAAAGATGGGCCCACAGCAAACGAACTGATGCGATAGCTCACAGCTTTAATGCCAGTAGCGCTATTCCAGTTTGGTGTAGTGGCTAAGTGTGCGGACTCTTATCTGGGAGAACCGGGTTTGATTCCCCACACCTCCACTTGCAGCTGCTGGAATGGCCTTGGGTCAGCCACAGAGGCTAGATGGCCATCTGACAGCAATGAAGATACTGTGAATTTAGGGGGAGGTATCCGTGAGTTTAGAGCAGTTCCTCAGTGGAACAGGCTTCCTCCTTGCGAACTGGTGGGCTCTCCTTCCTTGGAGGTTTTGAAACAGAGGCTGGAGGGCCATCTGACAGCAATGAAGATCCTGTGAATTTAGGGGGAGGTGTTTGTGAGTTTAGAGGGGTTCCTCAGTGGAACAGGCTTCCTCCTCAGGAGGTGGTGGGCTCTCCTTCCTTGGTGGTTTTGAAACAGAGGCTGGATGGCCACCTGACAGCAATGAATATCCTGTGAATTTAGGGGGAGGTACCTGTGAGTTTAGAGTGCTTCCTCAGTGGAACAGGCTTCCTCCTCAGGAGGTGGGCTCTCCTTCCTTGGAGGTTTTGAAACAGAGGCTGGATGGCCACCTGACAGCAATGAATATCCTGTGAATTTAGGGGGAGGTACCTGTGAGTTTAGAGTGGTTCCTCAGTGGAACAGGCTTCCTCCTCAGGAGGTGGTGGGCTCTCCTTCCTTGGAGGTTTTGAAACAGGGGCTGGATGGCCACCTGACAGCAATGAAGATCCTGTGAATTTAGGGGGAGGTACCTGTGAGTTTAGAGTGGTTCCTCAGTGGAACAGGCTTCCTCTTTGGGAGGTGGGGGGCTCTCCTTCCTTGGAGGTTTTTCAACAGAGGCTGGATGGCCATCTGACAGCAATGAAGATCCTGTGACTTTAGCGGGGAGGTGTTTGTGAGTTTCCTGCATTGTGCAGGGGGTTGGACTAGATGACCCTAGAGGTCTCTTCCAACTCTGTGATTCTTTGATTCTATGCAGGCTGGGAGGGCTACAAACAGGGGGAAAACCAGGGCAGGGGGAGTTGGTCTGGGGCCCCTACAGATGTGGGGGCCCATAAGCCAGTGGCTACTTGGCCTAATTGTTAATCCAGCTCTGGATCTGATTACTTTCCAGTAGACCCATTTAGACTGCTTCCGTTTTTTGTCATGTTAGACGCGCCCTTGGACTGGGAGGGGTTTTACTAGAATCCTGTTAAGTTGCCGGATGTCCCAGTTTGAACTGGACGGTCTGGTCTTTTAATGGAATCCCGTCTCACAAACCTCGAGGGGGGGGGACTCATCTGCGCATCAACATTCGGGGGGGGGGGACTCATCGGCGCATCAACATTCTGTGGCGTGACAGACGCACACTTCCAAGGAATGGCAAACTCCAAGCATAATCAGGGGAAGGAGCGGACACCAAAGGACACACAGAGGGGAATCCTCACAAGAAGTAACAAGACAAGCAAGGAACAAAGCGGGAGTCAAGTTGCACCTTTAAGACCAACAAAAGTTTTATTCAGAACATCAGCTTTCGCGTGCCCATACTCGTTAGCACAACTCATTTGCATAGGCCACACATCCCTGACATCACCGGGAGTTGGACTTAATTATATCCGCTCAACATCTACTTTAAGAGGCTACTTGAATTGTAACTGCCATAATCAAACCATGCTCCCATCACGCATACAGACATTACATTACTTTCTCCTACGTGGCCACAGTGGCAGGATGAAAATTTCTATCTGTCTGCTTGATATGTTTTGGTTATTTTCCCATATCTTTTTTTTATGAGGGGAAATATTAGACAGTTTGTCCAATCTTAAAGTTCAGCAAAATTCTCACAGGGGCCTTGAACAGTGGAGCCCAGAAACAAGGACTTTGGGGGGGGGGGGTCGTTAAGAAAGGAAGAGCACAATAAAATTTAGAGTTCTGGAGCTACTTGGCCTAACTGTTAATCCAGCTCTGGATCTGATTACTTTCCAGTAGACCCATTTAGACTGCTTCCGATTTATATCCCATTCTCCACCCTGTGAGGTAGGTGGAGCTGAGAGAGCTCTCACAGAAACTGCCCTTTCAAGGACAGAGTCTCAGAGCGCCCTACAATCTCCTTTATCTTCCTCCCCCACAACAGACACCCTGTGAGGTGGGTGGGGTTGAGAGGGCTCTCCCAGCAGCTGCCCTTTCAAGGACAGAGTCTCAGAGCGCCCTACAATCTCCTTTATCTTCCTCCCCCACAACAGACACCCTGTGAGGTGGGTGGGGTTGAGAGGGCTCTCACAGCAGCTGCCCTTTCAAGGACAACTTCTGACAGAGCTATGGCTGACCCAAGGCCATGCTAGCGGGGGCAAGTAGAGGAGTGGGGAATCAAACCTGGTTCTCCCAGATAAGAGTCCGCGCACTTCACCACTACACCAAACTGTCTCTCCACACCAAACTGTCTCTCCTGCTAAGGCCTGCTATTAAGTCTTTTCTAAGCCAAGGAAGTTTAAGCTCAACCCCAATAATTTTTTAAGAGCTATATGGGCAATTTATGATGGTCCGCAAAGCCAGATTAAAAATTAATGGATTAATATCAGAACCTTTTTTTGCTTACCAGAGGGGCTTCTTTTATTGAGTCCATCTATCTCCTTTTGGGTCCTCTTTTTTTCCTGGCATGATAGCCTCCTCCAGTGACTTTTGTCCTCTCATAATGTCAATGCGAAGAAACGATATTGCACAAAAGGAAACAGCATCTGTCATCATTATATCACCCCTACATGTTTCGCACGCAGCTTCCTCTCAGGGAATCTAATGAAATGATGGAAAACATAAGGGACACATTGGATACATAATTTTCAAAAAATGAAACGCAGGACAATTTTGCCGCGCATGCACTGAGCGCAATTCGTGTTTCGTTGTTCATATTCTTTGTTGATAACATGACCAACTAACAGCTTCAGTTGAGTCATTTCATTTTCTAGGGGGAGTTCGGACTTAATCCAAAAGCCACTGATCTGCCTTTTGGTGGTCCACAATGTCCATAAAACTCTCCTATAACACCACAGTTCGGTGTAGTGGTGAAGTGTGCGGACTCTTATCTGGGAGATCCGGGTTTGATAGGGTTGCCAAGTCCAATTCAAGAAATATCTGGGGACTTTGGGGGCGGAGCCAGGAGACATTGGGGGCGGAGCCAGGAGCAACGGTGTGACAAGCATAAATGAACTCCAAGGGAGTTCCGGCCATCGCATTTAAAGAAACAGCACACTTTTTTTTTTTTTTTAAGAATAACATTTTTTTTAATGTGGCTAGTTTCAGTATGCTATTCTTTTCTTTTCTTTTTTTTCATTTTAAACAATTTTATTAATATTATATAAAACATATAACAAACAAACAAAACCAAGAACTTACAACTATAACATTATCCATAACTTTAGCTATCTTGCTTTGATTACAATATTGAGGTAGGAATCTTAATAAAATACAAAGTTTAGATATTTTTCCAGTAGTTTACATAAAGCATTCTGCTGTTTTTGTACAAATTCAAAGAAATAAAACCATTTTTCTACAAACATATTGTTTTCGTTTCCTCTTTCTAATATTTGAACATATATGAACATATATGAAGCTGCCTTCTACTGAATCAGACCCTCGGTCCATCAAAGTCAGTATTGTCTACTCAGACTGGCAGCGGCTCTCCAGGGTCTCATGCTGAGGCTTTTCACACCTCTTTGCCTGGACCCTTTTAGTTGGAGATGCCGGGGATAGAACCTGGGACCTTCTGTTTCCCAAGCAGATGCTCTACCACTGAACCACAGCCCCTCCGTGTCTCTCCAGGGCCTCAAGCTGAGGTTTTTCACGTCTATTTGCCTGGACCCTTTTAGTTGGAGATGCCGGGGATTGAACCTGGGACCTTCTGTTTCCCAAGCAGATGCTCTACCACTGAACCACAGCCCCTCCGTGTCTCTCCAGGGCCTCAAGCTGAGGTTTTTCACGCCTATTTGCCTGGACCCTTTTAGTTGGAGATGCTGGGGATTGAACCTGGGACCTTCTGCTTCCCAAGCAGATGCTCTACCACTGAACCACAGCCCCTCCGTGTCTCTCCAGGGTCTCAAGCTGAGGTTTTTCATGCCTATTTGCCTGGACCCTTTTAGTTGGAGATGCCGGGGATTGAACCTGGGACCTTCTGCTTACCAAACAGATGCTCTACCACTGAGCCACCGTCCCTCTCCTGCTCTCCAGGGTCTCAAGCGGAGGTTTTTTCACACCTATTTGCCTGGACCCTTTTAGTTGGAAATGCCGGGGATCGAACCTGGGACCTTCTGCTTACAAAGCAGATGCTCTACCCACTGAGCCACCATTCCATATTTCTGATTGTTGTATAGTGCTTGCTATCTTGTCCATAGCTATTATGTCCCAGATTTTCAAGAACCATTGTCTATTAGATGGTGAAACCATTGACTTCCATTGATGGCCTATTAATATTTTTGCTGCTAATATAAGCAGAGACCTTTTTAAGCACACCTTTTTAAATGCCTTTCTTCCATAGGAAATAATGGATAGAGGTACCTTCTTTTGGGGCTCATAGAATTGGACCCCCAGGTCCAATCGTTTTGAAACTCGGGGGTTATTTTGGGGAGAGGCACTGGATCCTATCCTGAAAATGTGGTGCCTCTACCTCAAAAAACAGTTCCCCCAGAGCCCCCGATACCCACGGATCAATTTCCCAGCATTCCCTATGGGAATCATCCTCCATAGGGAATAATAGAGTGCCCAGTAGACACTTCCCTCCCGCCCCCCCGCCCTCAGCTTTCTGATGACCTTAAAGCGGGGGGCGGGCCTCCAAACCTGGGTATTGGCAACCTTCTCTCTCTCTCACACACACACACACACTTACTCGGTCTGGTTCCTCTACAACGACATGTCCTCTACATGGGGCTGCCCCTGTGTCGAACCCGGAAATTGCAGCTGGTGCAGAACGCCGCCGCCCGGTTGTTATTGGGGCTCCCAAGGTGGGAGCACATTCAGCCGGGACTTCGGGCGCTGCACTGGCTGCCAATATCCTACCGAGTTCGGTACAAGGTGCTGGTTATTACCTTTAAAGCCCTATATGGTCTAGGACCTGCCTACCTGAGGGACCGTCTCTCCCCGCATGTTCCCCAGAGAGCACTGAGATCAGGATCTCAAAATCTTTTGGTTGTCCCCGGGCCAAAGGAAGCCCGCTTGAAGATCACAAGGGACCGGGCCTTCTCTGTAATGGCTCCATTTTGGTGGAACCAGCTGCCGGAGGAGGTAAGGGCCCTGTGGGATCTCACCCAATTCCGCAGGGCCTGTAAGACAGTCCTCTTCCGGCTGGCCCACAACTAACGGCCCTGTATACCGACTACTGAATACCGTATACTGTATACTGAATTTGTATCTGAAGCTGAATAGAGTGTAGCTCCACGACCGCTGTCTGTTTTAATGATGTATAGTTATAACAAATGTTTGATTTTAATTATATATTATGAAATGTTAATTTTAAAGTGTAATTTTATATTTTTATGTTAGTTTTATATATGTTGTAAGCCGCCCTGAGCCACTCGCTGGGAAGGGCGGGATATAAATCCCAGATAAATAAATAAAAATAAATAAATAAATAAAAACGACATCTGAAAAGAACGGGTTAGGCTGTTCTCTCTCTCACACACACACTCTTACTTCCTGTGCTGACCCTTCCCATGAAGTACTTCCTGCTCAACTTTAAAGGCACACGGACGCACACACATTTTGAAACGGGTCCTGTTTGCGGGTTTCTAAACCTGCCCGAGCTCTGGAGGTGCATGGTGGCTGTGGGGATGGGGCTTCCCCCACCAGCCAGCTGGCCGGGGGCGGGGGAAAGCCTGTAAAACCAGGGGATCCCCCCCAGGACCTGGGGACTGGGAATCCTAGGGTTTAATTCCCCACTCCTCCAAACTGGAGAGCCAATTTGGTGTAGTGGTGAAGTGTGCGGACTCTTATCTGGGAGAACCGGGTTTGATTCCCCGCTCCTCCACTTGCACCTGCTGGGATGGCCTTGGGTCAGCCATAGCTCTGGCAGAGGTTGTCCTTGAAAGGGCAGCTGCTGTGAGAGCCCTCTCAGCCCCACCCACCTCACAGGGTGTCTGTTGTGAAGGAGGAAGGTAAAGGAGATTGTGAGCCACTCTGAGACTCTTCGGAGTGGAGGGCGGGATATAAATCCAATATCTTCATCTACCTCACAGGGTGTCTTTTGTGGGGGAGGAAGAGAAAGGAGATCGTGAGCCGCTCTGAGACTCTTCAGAGTGGAGGGCGGGATATAAATCCAATATCTTCATCTACCTCACAGGGTGTCTGTTGTGGGGGGGAAGGTAAAGGAGATTGTGAGCCACTCTGAGACTCTTCGGAGTGGACAGCGGGATATAAATCCAATATCTTCTTCTTCACTCGCAGCTGCTGGGATGGCTTTGGGTTAGCCATAGTAGTTCTCACAGAGGTTGTCCTTGAAAGGGCAGCTGCTGTGAGAGCCCTCTCAGCCCCACCCGCCTCACAGGGTGTCTGTTGTGGGGGAAGGAGATAAAGGAGATGGTATGCTGCTCTGAGACTCTAATTCAGAGAGAAGGGCGGGGTATAAATCTGCAGTCTTCTTTTTCTTCTTCACATTTCAAAGGCATCACCTTTCTTCCTGTCAGCTTTCTTCATTGTTTGGTTTTCACACCCTTGCATATTATGGGTGGGCTTTTTTCTGGGGAAACGTGGTGGAACGGAATTCCAGAACCTCTTTGTGGACAGAAAATTCTCCCCCCAAAAAATGTTTAAAAGTTCCGAGGGGCACCTATGTGTTTCTCCTTCCCTTCCCTCTTGAGAGTTCCAGCACCCCTTTTTCCATGAGGACTACTACGGCATTAATTAACCTGATCATGGTTGCCCATGACATATCTTTGAGAGCCAGTTTGGTGTAGAGAACTCTTACCTGAAAGACCTGGGTTTGATTCCCCACTCCTCCACTTGCAGCTGCTGGAATGGCCTTGGGTCAGCCATAACTCTTGCAGAGCTGTCCTTGAAAGGACAACTTCTGGGGGAGCTCTCTGAGTCCCACCTACCTCACAGGGTGTCTGTTGTTGGGGAGGAAGGTGAAGAAGATTGTAAGCCACTCTGAGACTCTTGGCTAGCAAAGGGTGGGGTATAAATCCAATCTCCTCCTCTTCCTCTTCTTCTTCTTCGTCTTCTTCTTCCAGGCTCCCATGTTGGAGCCAAGGATATTTCCCTATAGGTTAATATTCTTTTCTTCCTATTTGTTGTTGTTGTTCAGTCGCACAGTCGAGTCCGACTCGGCGACTCCATGGACAAAGTCACACCAGGCCCTCCTGTCTTCCACCATCCTCCGAAGTCTGCTCAAATTTGTGCTTGTTACGTCCGTAACGCTGTCCAGCCATCTCCTCTTTTGCCGTCCCCTTCTTCTTTTGCCTTCTGTCTTTCCCAGCAGCAGGCTCTTCTCCAGTGAGGGCTCCCTTCTCATTTGAGGGCCAAAGGATTTGAGCTTCAGCTTCAGTATCTGACCTTCCAGGGAACGGTCTGGGTTGATTTCCTTTCAGACTGACTGATTGGATCTTCTTGCAGTCCAAGGGACTCTCAGGAGTCTTCTCCAGCACCACAGCTCGAAAGCATCTATTCTTCTGCGCTCGGCCTTCCTTATGGTCCAGCTCTCACATCCATACATTACTACTGGGAATACCGTCGCTTTGACTAGATGGGCTTTTGTTGGCAGGGTGATATCTCTATTTTTATTATACAGGTTCGCCATAGCTGTCCTCCCAAGGAGTATACGTCTTTTAATTTAGGGTTTGTAGAATCTTTCGGGATCAAGTGCCGTGTTCTACTGGAGAAAGTTTTCCTTCCAGACATTTCGTTCTCAGCTGCGGAGAACATCCTCAGTGGCGTTGCAGCCGGAGCAGGCGCTCAGACCTTCTTGGCTGCTGTGCATTGAGTGGGGCCAGGGCTGCTGGAGAGCTGCTATTTCTAGGCTGGAGGGGGTGTGATGAAAGGGCAATTGGTTTGTGGATGTGCCCATGGTTTGGTGGGGCTTCCTGGAAGGGTAGTGATAAGGAAACTGGCTGTAGAATGTGACCATTGTTCTGTGTTAATTGCTGGGAGGGTTGGAAGGGGTTTGAAGATAAGGAAGATGGTTGTTGACTGTGCTGATTGTTCTGTGGAATTTGCTGGTTGTTCTGAGACTTTCTGCAATTTATAGTCTGTGGGGTGTTTTGCAGAGCTGGGTACCAAGATTGGTGGATGAAAATGCCTTCTTCCTTTCTGTTAAACTTCTTCCTTTCTTTTAATTTCATCCTATAGGTGGCAGCATCTCACTAACGAGGGAACTGACACTCATCCTGCAAACCTTTTCTTAGCGTTTAATAACACTAATAATGACTAATGCAATGATCACACTTGGCATTTACGCAGCGTCTTCCCCAGTCTATTTTCTTAGCCTTTCCTGTGACGATCCGATAAGGCAGGCAATATGATTATCCTCCCGTTGCTTCATTTCCTGGATCAATAAGAAGAACGGCTTGTCAGCTCAGGAAGTAACTTTATTCCAGACTCCAAAAACCAAACCTTTCAGGAGGAGAGAGAGCAATAAGCGGTATGCCCTGAGGTGGTTGACAGCTCATCTAGCCAAGCCCTCCTCCCCCCAAAAATATTTTTTGTGTGCGTATGAAAGATGAACCGAATCAGCCTAAAGCCATAAACTCTGGTTATAAAGAGAGGTGTGGAGATTAACCTGGAACAATTGCTTCCTTCACAATACGTTTTACAACAGCCTCCACACCCACACGGATGACAGGAAAACAGAAGTCAGAGCCGGAAAATTATAACAGTGGGCAGCTGTGTTGGTCTGTAGTAGAACAAAGTCATCATGTGGGGTGACACGAGAGAGGTTGACAAGATAATGCATGGGATGGAGAAAGCAGAGAAAGAAGTCCTTTTCTCCCATTCTCACAATACAAGAACTCGTGGGCATTCGATGAAATTGCTGAGCAGACAGGTTAAAACGGATAAAAGGAAGTACTTCTTCACCCAAAGGGTGATTAACATGTGGAATTCACTTCCACAGGAAGTGGTGGTGGCCACAAGTATAGCCACTTTCAAGAGGGGTTTAGATAAAAATATGGAGCAGAGGTCCATCAGTGGCTATTAGCCACAGTGTGTGTGTATATATAAAAAATTTTGCCACTGTGTGACACAGAGTGTTGGACTGGATGGGCCATTGGCCTGATCCAACAGGGCTTCTCTCATGTTCTTATGTGACACAGAGTGTTGGACTGGAGGGGCCATTGGCCTGATCCAACAGGGCTTCTCTCATGTTCTTATGTGACACAGAGTGTTGGAATGGATGGGCCACTGGCCTGATCCAACAGGGCTTCTCTCATGTTCTTATGTGACACAGAGTGTTGGACTGGATGGGCCACTGGCCTGATCCAACAGGGCTTCTCTTATGTTCTTATGTGACACAGAGTGTTGGACTGGAGGGGCCATTGGCCTGATCCAACATGGCTTCTCTTATGTTCTTATGTGACACAGAGTGTTGGACTGGATGGGCCACTGGCCTGATCCAACATGGCTTCTCTTATGTTCTTATGTGACACAGAGTGTTGGACTGGAGGGGCCATTGGCCTGATCCAACATGGCTTCTCTTATGTTCTTATGTGACACAGAGTGTTGGACTGGATGGGCCATTGGCCTATCCAACAGGGCTTCTCTTATGTGACACAGAGTGTTGGACTGGAGGGGCCACTGGCCTGATCCAACATGGCCTCTCTTATGTTCTTATGTGACACAGAGTGTTGGACTGGAGGGGCCACTGGCCTGATCCAACATGGCTTCTCTTATGTTCTTATGTGACACAGAGTGTTGGACTGGAGGGGCCATTGGCCTGATCCAACATGGCTTCTCTTATGTTCTTATGTGACACAGAGTGTTTGACTGGAAGGGCCACTGGCCTGATCCAACATGGCTTTTCTCATGTTAAGAACATAAGAACATAAGAGAAGCCATGTTGGATCAGGCCAACGGCCCATCAAGTCCAACACTCTGTGTCACACAGTGGCAAAAAATGTTATATACACACATACACTGTGGCTAATAGCCACTGATGGACCTGTGCTCCATATTTTTATCTAAACCCCTCTTGAAGGTGGCTATACTTGTGGCCGCCACCACCTCCTGTGGCAGTGAATTCCACATGTTAATCACCCTTTGGGTGAAGAAGTACTTCCTTTTATCCGTCTTAACCTGTCTGCTCAGCAATTTCATCGAATGCCCACGAGTTCTTGTATTGTGAGAAAGGGAGAAAAGTACTTCTTTCTCTACTTTCTCCATTCCATGCATTATCTTGTAAACCTCTATCATGTCACCCCGCAGTCGACGTTTCTCCAAGCTAAAGAGTCCCAAGCGTTTCAACCTTTCTTCATAGGGAAAGTGCTCCAGCCCTTTAATCATTCTAGTTGCCCTTCTCTGCACCTTCTCTAAAGCTATAATATCCTTTTTGAGGTGCGGCGACCAGAACTGCACACAGTACTCCAAATGAGACCGCACCATCGATTTATACAGGGGCATTATGATACTGGCTGATTTGTTTTCAATTCCCTTCCTAATAATTCCCAGCATGGCATTGGCCTTTTTTATTGCAAACGCACACTGTCTTGACACTTTCAGTGAGTTATCTATCATGACCCCAAGATCTCTCTCTTGATCAGTCTCTGCCAGTTCACACCCCATCAACTTGTATTTGTAGCTGGGATTCTTAGCCCCAATGTGCATTACTTTGCACTTGGCCACATTGAACCGCATCTGCCACGTTGACGCCCACTCACCCAGCCTCAACAGATCCCTTTGGAGTTCCTCACAATCCTCTCTGGTTCTCACCACCCTGAACAATTTAGTGTCATCCGCAAACTTGGCCACTTCACTGCTCACTCCGAACTCTAAATCATTTATGAACAAGTTAAAAAGCATGGGACCCAGTACCGAGCCCTGCGGCACCCCACTGCTTACCGTCCTCCACTGCGAAGACTGCCCATTTATACTCACTCTCTGCTTCCTATTACTCAGCCAGTTTTTGATCCACAAGAGGACCTGTCCTTTTACTCCATGATTCTCAAGCTTTCTAAGGAGCCTTTGATGAGGAACTTTATCAAAAGCTTTCTGGAAGTCAAGGTAAACAACATCTATCGGGTCTCCTTTGTCCACATGTTTGTTCACCCCCTCAAAGAAATGCAACAGGTTAGTGAGGCAAGATCTTCCCTTGCAGAACCCATGCTGAGTCTTCCTCAATAACCCGTGTTCATCAATGTGCCTACTCATTCTGTCCTTGATAATGGTTTCTACCAACTTTCCCGGTATTGAAGTCAGACTGACTGGCCTGTAGTTTCCCGGATCTCCTCTGGAACCTTTTTTAAAGATGGGGGTGACATTTGCTACCTTCCAGTCCTCAGGAATGGAGGCAGATTTCAATGAAAGATTACAGATTTTTGTTAGAAGATCCACAAGTTCAACTTTGAGTTCCTTCAGAACTCTCGGATGTATGCCATCCGGACCCGGTGACTTATTAGTTTTTAATTTGTCTATCAGTTGTAGGACCTCCTCATTTGTCACCTCAATCTGACTCAGGTCTTTCAACACCCCTTCCAAAATTAGTGGTTCTGGGGCGGGCAAAAAGTTCTCGTCTTCTACAGTGAAGACGGAGGCAAAAAATTCATTTAGCTTTTCAGCCATTTCCCTATCCTCCTTCAGTAATCCTTTTACCCCATGGTCATCCAAGGGCCCCACTGCCTCCCTGGCTGGTTTCCTACTTCTAATATATTTGAAGAAAGTTTTATTGTTGGTCTTTATGTTTTTTGCAATATGCTCCTCATAGTCCCTTTTTGCCTGCCTGATCACAGTCTTGCATTTGATTTGCCACAGCCTGTGTTCCCTTTTACTAATCTCACTTGGACTGGTTTTCCACCGCTTAAAGGAGTCCTTCTTACCTTTTACAGCTTCCATTACTTTATTTGTTAACCACGCAGGCCTTTTCTTATGCCTGTTTGTGCCTTTCCTAACTTGTGGTATGTATTTTATCTGAGCTTCTAGGATTATAGTTTTAAATAGCGTCCAAGCTTTCTCAAGGGTTTTGACCGTATGTACCTTTCCTTTCAGTTTCTTCCTCACATGCCTCCTCATCTCAGTGTATTTACCCCTTTTAAAGTTAAACGTGGTTGTGGTGGTCTTTTTGGACAACTCCCTATTTATACAAACGGTGAAATCAATAACATTATGGTCACTGCTCCCAAGCGGCGCAATCACTTTTACATCTCTCACCAAGTCTTGGGCATTACTTAGGACCAAATCCAGGATCGCCCCACCCCTGGTAGGTTCTGAGACCATCTGCTCCATAGCACAGTCATTGAGAGCATCAAGAAACTCAATCTCTTTCTCTCGACCAGAACACATATTGACCCAATCAATCTGCGGGTAGTTAAAATCACCTATTACAACACAGTTTTTACGTTTAGCCGCTATCTTTAAGCCTTCCATCATATTATAATCGTCCTCTCTCTTTTGATTTGGTGGGCGATAACAAACTCCCATAGTTAAATTTCCTTTTGGGCCCTCTATTTCAACCCAAAGCATTTCTAAAAGTGAATCTAATTCTCTGATCTCAGCCTTACTGGACCGTATATCCTCTCTGACATACAGAGCCACCCCACCTCCAACCCTTCCCTCCCTATCCTTCCGATATAGCTTATATCCAGGAATCACCGTGTCCCACTGATTCTCCTCATTCCACCAAGTTTCTGAAATTCCCACAATGTCTATGTTTTCTCCCAGCACTAAACATTCCAATTCACCAATTTTACTTTGAACACTTCTAGCATTTGCATACAAACATCTATAATTTCCCAGGCGAGCTAGGCCCGCCACCTTCCTCCTGCCGCCTCGAGACACTGGCAGACAGTCCATATTGTTTGTCACCTTCACAGTGGACAACTCCGGTCCGTTACCCGGTAGAAAAATAGCAGCTAACCCTTCATCTCTTTAAGACGAGTCCTCCCGAACCAGAGACATTTCATCTCCTGTCGGCTTTCCCCCAAGATTTAGTTTAAAAACTGCTCTGCCACCTTTTTGATTTTAAGCGCCAGCAGCCTGGTTCCATCCGGGGACAAGTGGAGACCGTCTCTTTTGTACAGCTCCCGCTTGTTCCAGAAAGCATCCCAGTGCCTAACAAACTTAAACCCTTCCTCCTTACACCATCGTCTCATCCACACATTGAGACTTCTAATTTGTGCCTGTCTCTCCTGCCCTGCACGTGGAACAGGTAGCACTTCCGAGAAGGCTACCTTGGAGGTCCTGGCCTTAAGTCTCCCGCCTAGCAGCCTAAATTTTTCCTCCAGGACCTCACGACTGCATTTCCCCACATCGTTGGTGCCAACATGCACCACGACCACAGGCTCCTCCCCAGCACTGTCTATCAGTCTATCTACTACACGCGTAATGTCCGCTACCTTCGCACCAGGCAGGCAAGTCACCATACGGTCAGTACGCGGTTTCGCCACCCGGCTGTCTACTTGCCTAATGATCGAATCACCAACTACCAATACCCCCCCTCTCCCCCTGCTCAGGGATGGTTCCTTGGCGCGAAAGGATTCCCGCTCACCGACCGAAGAAGAGGTCCCTTCTGAGGGCGCATTCCCCTTATCCTCAGCACGGTGCCCTGTTCCCTCTCGACCCTCACGCTCTCTGGCAGCAACGGGGCTGCTACGTTCAGAGCGGGGCTCATCTAATACGCCCCCGAGAGTCTTCCCCAAGTGCCTAACTGACCGTCTCTGCTTCTCCAGGGCAGTCACCTCGGCCTCAAGGGTACGAACTCGTTCCCTGAGGACCAGGAGCTCCTTGCATCGAGCACACACCCAAGACTTCTGTCCTTTGGGCAGATAGTCATACATGTGACACTCAGTGCAAAACACTGGAAAGCCCCCAACCCCCTGCTGGCATTCTATCTTCATTGTATATATATATATATTAAAATATACAGTCCTCTTTAAATGCTGTTTAAGTGGCTCCCCTTCTGGCGGGTCAACTTACCTAAACTTACCTTATTGGGAACTTACCTTATTTGGAGAACAAGGAAGCCAGGGATCTGGGTTCCTGCTCCTTAGAGAGCCCCTAGGCGAAGAGCCACAGGCCAAGAGCCCTTTAGCTCTCGCCCTTCGGCTCGCGCCAAAGGCTCGCGCCTTTGGCAAGGCGCAGCTTAAAATGCAAAGAGGTGGAGCAGGGCACTCCTCAGCAATCACTCTCAATCAGCAGCAATCACTCTCAATTTAAGGCAGTCAACCAAACAAAGAGCAGTCAACCAAACAAAGAGCAGTTCCCCAGCTATCACACCTTAGAATTTTAGGCAGCCCCACAAACCTTAGAATGTAGTCCTTCAAAACTCAGAAATTCTCAGCAATTTCTCCAGCTGTCTCAGCTATCAGAGCTGCTCTGCTCTGCTCCTCCCAGACCTCTGTGAGATGTGCTCAGCCTTTGGCAAGGCGCAGCTTAAAATGCAAAGAGGTGGAGCAGGGCACTCCTCAGCAATCACTCTCAATCAGCAGCAATCACTCTCAATCTCTTTCACCCTTAAGGCAGTCAACCAAACAAAGAGCAGTCAACCAAACAAAGAGCAGTTCCCCAGCTATCACACCTTAGAATTTTAGGCAGCCCCACAAACCTTAGAATGTAGTCCTTCAAAACTCAGAAATTCTCAGCAATTTCTCCAGCTGTCTCAGCTATCAGAGCTGCTCTGCTCTGCTCCTCCCAGACCTCTGTGAGATGTGCTCAGCCTTTGGCAAGGCGCAGCTTAAAATGCAAAGAGGTGGAGCAGGGCACTCCTCAGCAATCACTCTCAATCAGCAGCAATCACTCTCAATCTCTTTCACCCTTAAGGCAGTCAACCAAACAAAGAGCAGTCAACCAAACAAAGAGCAGTTCCCCAGCTATCACACCTTAGAATTTTAGGCAGCCCCACAAACCTTAGAATGTAGTCCTTCAAAACTCAGAAATTCTCAGCAATTTCTCCAGCTGTCTCAGCTATCAGAGCTGCTCTGCTCTGCTCCTCCCAGACCTCTGTTCTATGTTCTTATGTTCTTATGTGACACAGAGTGTTGGACTGGAGGGGCCACTGGCCTGATCCAACATGGCTTCTCTTATGTTCTTATGTGACACAGAGTGTTGGACTGGAGGGGCCATTGGCCTGATCCAAAATGGCCTCTCTTATGT
Source organism: Heteronotia binoei (assembly GCF_032191835.1). Lineage (NCBI taxonomy): Eukaryota > Metazoa > Chordata > Lepidosauria > Squamata > Gekkonidae > Heteronotia > Heteronotia binoei. Next base: position 8,829,265 of record NC_083243.1, on the reverse strand, counting down.
TATTATGTGACACAGAGTGTTGGACTGGAGGGGCCACTGGCCTGATCCAACATGGCTTCTCTTATGTTCTTATGTGACACAGAGTGTTGGACTGGAGGGGCCATTGGCCTGATCCAACATGGCTTCTCTCATGTTCTTATGTGACACAGAGTGTTTGACTGGAAGGGCCACTGGCCGGATCCAACATGGCTTCTCTCATGTTCTTATGTGACACAGAGTGTTGGACTGGAGGGGCCACTGGCCTGATCCAACAGGGCTTCTCTCATGTTCTTATGTGACACAGAGTGTTGGACTGGAGGGGCCATTGGCCTGATTCAACAGGGCTTCTCTCATGTTCTTATGTGATACAGAGTGTTGGAATGGATGGGCCACTGGCCTGATCCAACAGGGCTTCTCTCATGTTCTTATGTGACACAGAGTGTTGGACTGGATGGGCCACTGGCCTGATCCAACAGGGCTTCTCTTATGTTCTTATGTGACATAGAGTGTTGGACTGGAGGGGCCATTGGCCTGATCCAACATGGCTTCTCTTATGTTCTTATGTGACACAGAGTGTTGGACTGGATGGGCCACTCGCCTGATCCAACATGGCTTCTCTTATGTTCTTATGTGACACAGAGTGTTGGACTGGATGGGCCATTGGCCTGATCCAACATGGCTTCTCTTATGTTCTTATGTGACACAGAGTGTTGGACTGGAGGGGCCATTGGCCTGATCCAACATGGCTTCTCTTATGTTCTTATGTGACACAGAGTGTTGGACTGGATGGGCCATTGGCCTGATCCAACAGGGCTTCTCTTATGTGACACAGAGTGTTGGACTGGAGGGGCCACTGGCCTGATCCAACATGGCCTCTCTTATGTTCTTATGTGACACAGAGTGTTGGACTGGAGCGGCCACTGGCCTGATCCAACATGGCTTCTCTTATGTTCTTATGTGACACAGAGTGTTGGACTGGAGGGGCCATTGGCCTGATCCAACATGGCTTCTCTTATGTTCTTATGTGACACAGAGTGTTTGACTGGAAGGGCCACTGGCCTGATCCAACATGGCTTCTCTCATGTTCTTATGTGACACAGAGTGTTGGACTGGAGGGGCCACTGGCCTGATCCAACATGGCTTCTCTTATGTTCTTATGTGACACAGAGTGTTGGACTGGAGGGGCCATTGGCCTGATCCAACATGGCCTCTCTTATGTTCTTATGTGACACAGAGTGTTGGACTGGAGGGGCCACTGGCCTGATCCAACATGGCTTCTCTTATGTTCTTATGTGACACAGAGTGTTGGACTGGAGGGGCCATTGGCCTGATCCAACATGGCTTCTCTTATGTTCTTATGTGACACAGAGTGTTTGACTGGAAGGGCCACTGGCCTGATCCAACATGGCTTCTCTCATGTTCTTATGTGACACAGAGTGTTGGACTGGAGGGGCCACTGGCCTGATCCAACATGGCTTCTCTTATGTTCTTATGTGACACAGAGTGTTGGACTGGATGGGCCATTGGCCTGATCCAACAGGGCTTCTCTTATGTGACACAGAGTGTTGGACTGGAGGGGCCACTGGCCTGATCCAACATGGCCTCTCTTATGTTCTTATGTGACACAGAGTGTTGGACTGGAGGGGCCATTGGCCTGATCCAGCATGGCTTCTCTTATGTTCTTATGTGACACAGAGTGTTTGACTGGAAGGGCCACTGGCCTGATCCAACATGGCTTCTCTCATGTTCTTATGTGACACAGAGTGTTGGACTGGAGGGGCCACTGGCCTGATCCAACATGGCTTCTCTTATGTTCTTATGTGACACAGAGTGTTGGACTGGAGGGGCCATTGGCCTGATCCAACATGGCCTCTCTTATGTGACACAGAGTGTTGGACTGGAGGGGCCACTGGCCTGATCCAACATGGCTTCTCTTATGTTCTTATGTGACACAGAGTGTTGGACTGGAGGGGCCATTGGCCTGATCCAACATGGCTTCTCTTATGTTCTTATGTGACACAGAGTGTTTGACTGGAAGGGCCACTGGCCTGATCCAACTTGGCTTCTCTCATGTTCTTATGTGACACAGAGTGTTGGACTGGAGGGGCCACTGGCCTGATCCAACAGGGCTTCTCTCATGTTCTTATGTGACACAGAGTGTTGGACTGGAGGGGCCATTGGCCTGATCCAACAGGGCTTCTCTCATGTTCTTATGTGACACAGAGTGTTGGAATGGATGGGCCACTGGCCTGATCCAACAGGGCTTCTCTCATGTTCTTATGTGACACAGAGTGTTGGACTGGATGGGCCACTGGCCTGATCCAACATGGCTTCTCTTAGGTTCTTATGTGACACAGAGTGTCGGACTAGATGGGCCACTGGCCTGATCCAACATGGCTTCTCTTATGTTCTTATGTGACACAGAGTGTTGGACTGGAGGGACCATTGGCCTGATCCAACATGGCTTCTCTTATGTTCTTATGTGACACAGAGTGTTGGACTGGATGGGCCACTGGCCTGATCCAACATGGCTTCTCTTAGGTTCTTATGTGACACAGAGTGTTGGACTGGAGGGGCCACTGGCCTGATCCAACATGGCTTCTCTTCTGTTCTTATGTGACACAGAGTGTTGGACTGGAGGGGCCACTGGCCTGATCCAACATGGCTTCTCTTCTGTTCTTATGTGACACAGAGTGTTGGACTGGATGGGCCACTGGCCTGATCCAACATGGCTTCTGTTATGTTCTTATGTGACACAGAGTGTTGGACTGGATGGGCCACTGGCCTGATCCAACATGGCTTCTCTTAGGTTCTTATGTGACACAGAGTGTCGGACTAGATGGGCCACTGGCCTGATCCAACATGGCTTCTCTTATGTTCTTATGTGACACAGAGTGTTGGACTGGAGGGACCATTGGCCTGATCCAACATGGCTTCTCTTATGTTCTTATGTGACACAGAGTGTTGGACTGGAGGGGCCACTGGCCTGATCCAACATGGCTTCTCTTCTGTTCTTATGTGACACAGAGTGTTGGACTGGATGGGCCACTGGCCTGATCCAACATGGCTTCTCTTATGTTCTTAAAGTCGGAGTCAAGGAGCACCTTTAGGTGGACAAGAACATCACTTGGAAATACAGGTCCTTTTGTTTTACCTAGACAATTAACAGGCAACTTTTATTACCTTTTATGGGTTTCCCACACAAATGCTATCCAGACCAAATGGTCTTTCCGTTTGTTTAATTCACTATTTTTGCGATTGGATCCTATAATATAGTGGGCTCAACGTATAGAAGAAAACGTTCAACATTATATATGTGCCATTAAATGCCAACAATGCCCTTCAGTTCTCTACATAGAGGCAAACAGGACAAACCCTCCGCCAAAGGATAAATGGACACAAATCTGACATTAGGAATTATAGAACGGAGAAACCTGTGGGGGAACACTTTAACCTTCCAAGCATTCAGTGGGTGACCTCAAAGTAGCTGTTTCACTGCAAAGGAACTTCAAGAACAGAATGGAGAGAGAAATTGCTGAATTACAAATTATTATGAAACTTGGAACAGACACCTCCCCAGGACTGAACAGGGATATTGGGTTTTTTTATCTCATTACAGATGCGAAACCCACTCTCACTGAGTATAAACTATACAGCCACAGTATTCCAATGTGTTTTTCTTTTAGAATAGTGTATCAGAATAATTTATTGTATTGGCACACTCAAAATAGGGATAGTGGCTGTTTATCTCATTACATGTGCTTTACCCATTTTCACTGTATTTTATTGTATTATTTTTTCTATGGCAAACTGGAATGATGTTGACATGTTAAAAAGTAAATCAGGTGGACAATGTATTTCTCTTTTAGCTGTATTGACACACTCAAACAGGGAAACTGGGTATTTATCCCATTACATATCTTGAACCCATCTCCCACTATATTTTAATGTATTTTTCTCCTAATGACAAACTATATGTATGTTGCATGTTAAAAGGTAAATTAGTTGGATGGGGAAACTTCGGAGATAGAAATTCCTACCTTTTGGCCCAGGTTTATAACAATAGTGCCATTAACAGACACTCTCACATTGTGACATTCTTCTGTTTTGTTGCTTTTGCATGCTCATGCTACTCAGAGCAAAGGTTTGCTATTTGTTAATTTTACTATTCTGTCATTGGATCTTAACTCTGTACCATTTTACATCCTGAGCCATTGCCTACCAGCTATGTGTGGCTCTGCTCACTGTGCCGGATTCCTCGTCTGATGAAGTGTGCTTGGAGCACACGAAAACGTACGTTCTAAATAAAACTAAGTTGGTCTTAAAGGTGCTATTGACTCCTATTTTGTTCTGCTACCTCAGACCGACACAGCTGCCTACTTGGATTTATCCATATGGAAGAGATGCAATGATAGTGATCAACAGCTTATCATTGGATTAGCACGTTAGCTGCTAAACCAGGGGTGGCCAAACTGTGGCTCAGCCACATGTGGCTCTTTCACACATATTGTGTGGCTCTTGAAGCCCCCGCTGCCCTGTTGCTGGCAGCTTGGAGCATGCATACAAAGTTAAAGTTGCTTTCTTTCTACCTTTCCCTCCCTCCCCATCTATTCCTTCCTTCCTTCCTTCCTTCCTTCCTTCCTTCCTTCCTTCCTTCCTTCCTTCCTTCCTTCCTTCCTTCCTTCCTTCCTTCCTTCTTTCCTTCCTTCCCTCAAACATCTGACATTCATGTCTTGCAGCTCTCAAACATCTGACGTTCATCTCTTGCATCTCTCAAATATTTGACGTTCTTGTCTTGCGGCTCTCAGACATTTGACATTCTTGTCTCGCGGTTCTCAGACATCTGATGTTCTTGTCTTGTAGCTCTCAGACATCTGATGTTCTTGTCTTGCGGTTCTCAGACATTTGACATTCTTGTCTTGCATCTCTCAGACATCTGATGTTCCAGTCTTGCGGCTGGACTGCATGGGCCACTGGCCTGATCCAACAGGGCTTCTCTTATGTTCTTATGTGACACAGAGTGTTGGACTGGAGGGGCCATTGGCCTGATCCAACATGGCTTCTCTCATGTTCTTATGTGACACAGAGCGTTGGACTGGAGGGACCACTGGCCTGATCCAACATGGCTTCTCTTATGCGACACAGAGTGTTGGACTGGATGGGCCATTGGCCTGATCCAACATGGCTTCCCTTACTATCTCGGATGCCTGGAGATCAGTTGTAATTCCAGGAGATCTCCAAGCCCCATCTGGAAGCTGGAACCATAGCTCAGGGGTGTCAAACATGCGACATGGGGGCCAAACCAGGCCCCAGAGCGTCAAGTCTGCTTTAACTCTGGTCGAGCCTGTGTTCAACCTTTGGTTCAGGAGAAATGTATCCTGGGTAAAGCCGTACTGCATGCCAATGCTGCTCGCCTGAACTCTCCTTACCCCCCTCCTCTCCTTCTGTTAGGTAGTGTTGCTTTGAAATGGGAATATGGGAAAGAGATTATAGTGCCTTCTCAGGCAGAGTGTCGGGGGAGTTCTGGAGCCTGGAAGATGCTCAAGGCCAAGCCAGGCCTGAAAACGAAATGGGAACATCAACGTGTGAAAGTGCCCTGCATAGAGTGCCCCTCCCTAAAGAATCCGTTCGATGCGTACCTTATATGATTGCTTCTATTGTATGCTCGCCAGTCTTTCGATCTTCCTGCAGTCGAGAATCACGATGACAATAAACTAGGAACTTTGTATCAGCAAAGCCTCGTTATTGAATCAGCCGACTTGACACAGAGGGCTCCTATCAGGCCCCTGAGCAAATAGCTGTCATCTGCTTCCTTCTCCCTCTCTCTTGTTCCTTTCTGCATCACAGATTACCTTTGCAAGGCTTGCTCAATCGCACAAGAGCTACAGAGCAAAACCTCTATTTTCTCTACTGGCTGAGGCTCCTCCCTTGGGCAAGAAGCGGGGGGAGGCAGAGCTTGCTTTGCCATGGTCTCTCAATCGCACAGCAGAGCGACTGAGCCAAGCCTCTCTTCCTTCTATTTAGGGTTGCCAAGTCCTCTTCATCCCCCAGCAGGGGACAGTCGTGCATGCTCTGTGCGCTGCGCGAATGACGTCGCCCGGAAGTGACGTCATCAAAATGGCGGCACCTATGTGGGGCTGCTCTAGGCATTTCTGGGAAAACTGTATGGTTTTGCAACTATTGCACCATAGAGTTTTACCTCCCAAATGGCTAGAGCATCCGGGAAAACCATAGAGTTTTCCTGGAAACGCCTAGAGCAGTCCCACACGGGCACCACCATTTTATTGATGTCACTTCCGGGTGATTTCCCATCTGGATTGGGGGGGTTGGCAGCTTTACTTCTATTGGCTGAGGCTCCTCCCCCTCCAGGTCCCCTGGGAAAAGAAGGAAGGAAAGAGCCAGAGCTTCCTTTGCCCAGTTCCTTGGATCCCATGGGTGAAATATAGAAAAAGCACCTTCAAGACCAATGACAATGTTTTGAGCATGTTTTATTTTTCTATATCATTGCAAATTGTGGTGTAGTTATTTTTAAACCGTATGCAAACCCAACGCAACTTTTTTTTTCTCTTCTTGCCAATTTGTTTTTCTTCACAGCATTCTAGATAACAATGAAAATATTCAGGGACTTTAAATTGTGCGGAAATAGTAGTTTAGTCTATATAGTGATAGTGATTTATTATGACAATTCACGTTTTATATTTTCATACGAATGTCCGTCCTTAGCAATTGCACAGATCGATGACTCTGTTTTTCTCTGTATTCCTTCCCTTAACCCTTTTTCATTCTGTATCCCTATAAAATATTTAAAAGAAAAGAAAAGAAAAAGAAAACTCGGATAAAACTGTGTTGGTCTTAAAGGTACCCCTGGACTTAAACTGTGTTCTACTGCTAGATCCAAGCGGGCAGCCGTGTTGGTCTGAAGCAGTAGAACAAAGTAGGAGTCCAGTGCACCTTTAAGACCAACAAAGTTTTATTCAGAACGTCAGCTTTCGTGTGCTCCAAGCACTCTTCATCAGACGAGGAATCAGGTACAGTGAGCGGAGCTACATATAGCTGGTAGGCGGTGGTTTAGAATGCAAAATGGTACAACGACAGAATAGTCAAATTAACAAATGGAGCAAATCTTAGATCTGGGCCGCATGAGCATGCGAAAGCAATAAAAACAGTATGTCAAAATGTGAGAATGTCTGTCAATCACTCTATTATATATGCCTGGGTCAAAAAAAAGGACATTACTTTCTCAGTAGTTTTTCCCATCCAACTACTTTACCTTTTAACATGTAACATACATCTAGTCTGCCATAGAAGAAAAATACATGAAAATAGAGTGGAAGATGGGTTTAGTATATGTAATGAGATAAACAGCCAATATCCCTATTTGAGTGTGTCAATACAGCTAACAGAGAAACACACTGGGTAGTGATGTTTTTGTTCACCTAATCTACTGTTTAGCATGTAAACATCGTTCTAGTTTGCCATTAGAAAAAAACAAAACAATAAAATATAGTGAAAATGGGTTAAATATATGTAATGAGCCAATATGTGTCCTCCCGGATCTGACCACTAGAGGTCCCTCGTGCAGCCTGCATGAACCGGTTTTGACACGCTTCTATGTATCTGAGGAAATGCGGGGGCACACACAAACTCCTACCTTGAGTAAAACTTAGTTGGCCTTAAAGGTGCCCCACTGGACTCAAACTTTGTTCTGTCACTACAGACCGAAACGGGTGCCCCCCCCCCCCCCCAGATCTCTGCCTTTGACACAAATGATTGACACGTCGTCCCCAGAAAAGATTCCATCTTTCTTTCCCTTTTAACTAGCCCTAGAGCAGGGGTGGCCAGACTGCAGCTGGGGAGCCCCTTGTGGCTCTTTCACACATATTGTGTGGCTCTTGAATCCTCACCGACTTGCAAGAAAGGCATTTGTCTCTTTAAATCACTTCTCCAAGTCAAGGCAGCCAGAGGCTTGGAGAATGCATTTAAAGTTAAAGTTGCTTTCTTTCCACCTCTTCCTTCCTTTCCCATCTATTTGCCTTCCATCCATCCTTCCTACCTACCTCCCTTCTTTCCTTCCTCCCCCCCTCCCTTCCATCCTTCCTCCCTCCCTCCCTTCCTCCCTCCTTTCCTCCCTCTTCCTCCTTCCTCCCTCCCTCCCTCCCTCCCTTCCTTCCTACCTCCCTCCCTCCCTTCCATCCTTCCTACCTCCCTTCCTTCCTTCCTGCCTCCCTTCCTACCTAACTCCCTTCCTCCCTCCCTCCCTTCCTTCCATCCTTCCTACCTCCTTTCCTCCCTCTTCCTTCCTTCCTCCCTCCCACCCTCCCTTCCTACCTCCCTCCCTTCCATCCTTCCTACCTCCCTTCCTTCCTGCCTCCCTTCCTACCTAACTCCCTTCCTCCCTCCCTCCCTTCCTTCCTCCCTTCCTCCCTCCTTTCCTCCCTCTTCCTTCCTTCCTCCCTCCCACCCTCCCTTCCTTCCTACCTCCCTCCCTTCCATCCTTCCTACCTCCCTTCCTTCCTGCCTCCCTTCCTACCTAACTCCCTTCCTCCCTCCCTCCCTCCCATCCTTCCTACCTCCTTTCCTCCCTCTTCCTTCCTCCCTCCCTTCCTTCCATCCTTTCTACCTCCCTTCCTTCTTTCCTTCCTCCCTTCCTTCCTCCCTCCTTTCCTCCCTCCCTTCCTTCCTCCCTTCCAGCCTTCCTACCTCCCTCCCTTCCAGCCTTCCTACCTCCCTCCCTTCCTTCCTGCCTCCCTTCCTATCTGCCTCCCTTCCTTCCTCCCTTCCTTCTTACCTCCCTCCCTTCCTTCCATCCTTCCTACCTCCCTTCCTTCTTACCTCCCTTCCTCCCTTTCTACTTCCCTTCCTACCTACCTACCTCCCTTCCTTCCTCCCTCTCTTCCTTTCTACCTCCCTCCCTCCCTCTCTCCCTTCCTTCTTCCCACCCTCCCTTCCTACCTCCCTTCCTTCCTCCCTTCCTTCCTACCTCCCTCCCTTCCTCCCTCCCTCCCTTCCTTCCTCCCTCCCTTACTTCCTCCCTCCCTCCCTCCCTCCCTTCCATCCTTCCTCCCTCCCTCCCTTTTTCCCTCCCTTTTTCCCTCCCTCCCTTCCTTCCTTCCTTCCTTCCTTCCTTCCTTCCTTCCTTCCTTCCTGTTTGGTGTAGTGCTGAAGTGTGCAGTCTCTTATCTGGGAGAACCGGGTTTGATTCCCCACTCCTCCACTTGCAGCTGCTGGAATGGCCTTGGGTCAGCCAGAGCTCTCTTATCTGGGAGAACCGGGTTTGATTCCCCACTCCTCCACTTGCAGCTGCTGGAATGGCCTTGGGTCAGCCATAGCTCTGGCAGAGGTTGTCCTTGAAAGGGCAGCTGCTGTGAGAGCCCTCTCCAGCCCAACCCACCTCACAGGGTGTCTGTTGTGGGGGAGGAAGGTAAAGGAGATTGTGAGCCGCTCGGAGACTCTTCGGAGTGGAGGGCGGGATATAAATCCAATATCTTCATCTACCTCACAGGGTGTCTGTTGTGGGGGAGGAAGGAAAAGGAGATTGTGAGCCGCTCTGAGACTCTGATTCAGAGAGAAGGGCAGGTTATAAATCTGCAATTCTTCTTCAAGTCAAGCCAGCCAGAGGCTTGGAGAATGCATTTAAAGTTTAAGTTGCTTTCTTGCCACCTCTTCCTCCCTGCCCCATCTATTTGCCTTCCTTCCTTCCTTCCTTCCTTCCTTCCTTCCTTCCTTCCTTCCTTCCTTCCTTCCTTCCTTCCTTCCTTCCGCTTTGAGGCTCTCGAACATCTGATGTTTGTGTCATGTGGCTCTTAAACATCTAATGTTTATTCTATGTGGCTCTTACGTTAAGCAAGTTTGGCCACCCCTGCCTTAGAGGAAAGGGAGGGGGGCGGCGTGTTGGGACGGGCCCCTCTTTTGCATCCAGAGAGCCCCAGGTGCAATTCCCGTCATTTCTGACGAAGCAACTCTGAGGGAAAACCCCTTCCTGAAACCTAGAAGAGCCGCTGCTGAACAATTTGTGACTCAGTCTTTAGGCAGCTTCGCGGCAGAACGCGGCGAAGCGTGGGCTTGGGTGTTTTATAACTGCAGCTCGAAGGAAAGGAAGACCTCGGTGGCGGCTGGCGTGGCTTGTGAGTGCGTCTCTTGAAGACTGTCCTGCAGCCTTCTCTGCCAAGCTGGCTCGGAAAGCCACACGCAAAATAAAAACAACTCAGCAGGGCTTGGGCCAGAGAACTTCCTAAATGATTACGGGGAAGGGCTGTGTCTCAGTGGAAGGTCCTCTGCTTTGCAGGCAGAAGGTCCCAGGTTTCACCCCGCGCCCCCCCCCCCGGAATCTCCAGTTGAAAAGGACCAGGCAGGAGGGGATGGGAAAGACCTCAGCCTGAGACCCTGGAGAGTCATGAAGTGGGGCTCTAGCTCAGTGGCAGAGCATCTGCTTGGCATGCAGAAGGCCCCAGGTTCAATCCCCGGCATCTCCAGTTAGAAAGGACCAGGCAGGAGGTGATGGGGAAGACCTCCGCCTGAGACCCTGGAGAGCCATGAAGTGGGGCTGTAGCTCAGTGGCAGAGCATCTGCTTGGCATGCAGAAGGTCCCAGGTTCAATCCTCGGCATCTCCAGTTGAAAAGGACCAGGCGGGAGGTGCTGGGAAAGACCTCAGCCTGAGACCGTGAAGAGTCATGGAGTGGGGCTGTAGCTCAGTGGCTGAGCCTCTGCTTGGCATGCAGGACATCCCAGGTTCAATCCCCGGCATCTTCAGTTAAAAAGGACCAGGCAGGAGGGGATGGAAAAGACCTCCGCCTGAGACCCTGGAGAGCCATGAAGTGGGGCTGTAGATCAGTGGCTGAGCATCTGCTTGGCATGCAGAAGGTCCCAGGTTCAATCCTCGGCATCTTCAGTTAGAAGGACCAGGCAGGAGGTGATGGGAAAGACCTCAGCCTGAGACCCTGGAGAGCTGCTGCCAGTCTGAGCAGGCAATACTGACTTTGATGGACCAAGGGCCTGATTTCATGTGTTCACATCATCATATTGCAAGTAAAAGGGGGCATGAATTGGAGAGAGGAGGGACCCCTAGCAAGGTGTAACGCCCTATAGTCCACCCTCACAAGCATCCACATTCTCCAGGAGAACTGATCTCTCTAGTGTGGCAATGAGCTGTAAATCTGGGAGATCTCCAGGCCACCCCTGGAATTTGGCAACCCTATAAGATACCCAGCATATACAGTTTGGAGCAGGGATAGAATTCTAGCAGGAGCTCCTTTGCATATTAGGCCGCACTCCCCTGATGTAGCCAATCCTCCAAGAGTTTACAAGGCTCTTTTTTGTAAGCTCTTGGAGGATTGGCTACATAAGGGGGTGTGGCCTAATATGCAAAAGAGCTCCTGCTAGAATTCCACCTTACAAGGCTCTTTTTTGTAAGCTCTTGGAGGATTGGCTACATCAGGGGTGTGTGGCCTAATATGCAAAAGAGCTCCTGCTAGAATTCCACCTTACAAGGCTCTTTTTTGTAAGCTCTTGGAGGATTGGCTACATCAGGGGTGTGCGGCCTAATATGCAAAGGAGCTCCTGCTAGAATTCCACCCCTGGTTTGGATTAAAAAGAAAACCGCGTATGAAACAATGCTGCTTTTTCCAATAAACAAGGCAGAATAACACGCACACCTGCCAAATGTGGTCTTCTGGTGGGTTTTTTTTTTTAGGCCAATGATTTTTACAGCTACTTGAATCGTCAGCGTATCCAAGAAAGGTTTTGAAAGGGAAAAACTACCCTGAAGGCACGGAATGCAAGCAGAAAACAAATAAAGAAGGATTTAAACACGTGCTCATTTCCAAAAGCATTGTTTTTAACTTCTCGAGGGTCTAGGTTTCCTCTTTGATGACAGCGTAGGGAATTTGCCGTGCTTCTGAAATCCCGGACGGTGCTGAACTATTAAATTTTGAGTGGATCAGAAGAAAAAAGGAGAATAAAGCCCTTGGTTTATGGTCTTTTGGGGGGGGGGGTGACGGTGGCGGAAATGAGAATGTTTAACCAGACGAAAGGAACAGAAGAGCTCTTTGGGCTTTGAAGGCACTGAGGGAGAGAGAAGAGGACCTTGCACCACCAAAAAAATGGGGAAAGCATCGTTGTCTCCACAAAACAAAAAGGGTGTAGAATTTTTTTTAAAATGTTTATTTTATTTTAGTATATTTCTATTCCGCCCATTCCCCATAGGGCTCAGGGCGGAGTACAACATATGATAAAAAAATTAGAAGATATTGGATTTATATCCTGCCCTCCACTCAAGTGTCTCAGAGCGGCTCACAATCTCCTTTATCTCCCTCCCCCACAACAGACACCCTGTGAGGTGGGTGGGGCTGAGAGGGCTCTCACAGCAGCTGCCCTTTCAAGGACAGAGTCTCAGAGCGGTCTACAATCTCCTTTCCCTTCCTCCCCCACAACAGACACCCTGTGCGGTGGGTGGGGCTGGAGAGGGCTCTCCCAGCAGTTGCCCTTCCAAGGACAGTCTCAGAGCGGCCTACAATCTCCTTTCCCTTCCTCCCCCACAACAGGCACCCTGTGAGGTGGGTGGGGCTGAGAGAGCTCTCCCAGAAGCTGCCCTTTCAAGGACAGAGGCTCAGAGCGGCCTACGTTCTTTGACACTACAAATCATCGCCTACTGCCAATAATCAATCTAACATCCGCTCGCTCAGTGGCCCTACAACAAAACATGACATGATATGAAAACGTTGGTCCAATAATGACAAAAACCTCTAACATCAAACTAGCAACCACATTCTCCTTCACCAACACCGGCATGATCAAAACCTATCTAACCACATCCACACTACTCTTAATCACCTGCCTCATTACACCAACGCTCTATGGAACCCGAAGGCCCCTCCTCTTTCACACATATTGTGTGGCTCTTGAAGCCCCCACTGCCCCGCCAGCCGGCTTGGAGAAGGCGTTTCTCTCTTTAAATCACTTCTCCAAGCCAAGCCAGCCTGCGGCTTGGAGAATGCATTTAAATTTGTTTCCCTTCCACCTCTCCCTCCCTCCCCCCCATCTGTTTGCCTTCCTTCCTTCCCTTTCCTCCCTCCCTCAAACATCTGACGTTCATGTCTCGCGGCTCTCAAACATCTGACATTTATTCTGTGTGGCTCTTAGGTTACGCACGGACAGTGTCTCTGCGCTCAGCGGTGTCTGAAATTTAGCCTCCGAAAATGGGAAGAATTAGGGTTACCAGCTGGGCTGGAGGAAAAAAATATGCTGTCTCTTTCTTTTTGCTGTCAAGTCACAATCAACTTAGGGAAACCTTATAGGGCAGGGGTGGCCAACGGTAGCTCTCCAGATATTTTTTTTTGCCTACAACTCCCATCAGCCCCAGCCAGCACGGCCAATGGCTGGGGCTGATGGGAGTTTTCTCCCTTGTGCATGTTTCCCTGGCCTCACACCCTCTTACATGCTTGTGAGTTCCCCTTCTTCTATGTGCTGTGCCCCGTTGCCTTTTAGGTACAGTCCTCTCCGCACTTTGTTCAAGCCCCTTTTACATGGCCCAGTTTGATTGGGGGAGGGACGGTGGCTCAGTGGTAGAGCATCTGCTTGGGAAGCAGAAGGTCCCAGGTTCAATCCCTGGCATCTCCAAGAAAGGGTCCAGGCAAAGAGGTGTGAAAAACCTCAGCTGGAGACCCTGGAGAGCAGGGGAGGGACGGTGGCTCAGTGGTAGAGCATCTGCTTGGGAAGCAGAAGGTCCCAGGTTCAATCCCCGGCATCTCCAAAAAAGGGTCCAGGCAAAGAGGTGTGAAAAGCCTCATCTTGAGACCCTGGAGAGCTGCTGCCAGTCTGAGAAGACAATACTGACTTTGATGGACCAAAGAGGGTCTGATTCAGTATAAGGCAGCTTCATATGTTCCACAACCTTTCTCCCCATGATCTTATCCTTCCTTTTGTGCCTGCATCCTCAATGAGCATGTTCCATATGAGTTGTAGGCAAAAAAACATCTGGAGAGCTACCGTTGGCCACCCCTGTTGTAGGGTTTTCAAGGCAAGAGATGTTCGGGGGGGGGGGTGTTACCGTTGCCTGTGTCTGCACCACAACGCTGGACTTCCTTTTTGGTCTCCCATCCAAGCAAGCCTCAGATTCAGCAGGAGCACGGCTCCTGAACCTTTCTGATGCCCCCCTCCTCCTCCCCACCTCCCTTGTCCATCGAATAGGAGGTGCAGCTGCAGAACAATCCCTGGATTAGGAGAGCGGGCAGGCAGCCAGCGTCCGGGAGCTTTGCCACACCCCCAGCAGCCCTCATTCGCCCCTGGAGAAGCCCACGCCACCCTTTCTCCACTTCTTCTGTGATTTTGGGCGGCTTGCTGGCCTTTTGACTGGGAGGAGGGGCAGCCAAGGAGAGCCCCGGGTGAGTGAGGCCTGCTTGGGCTGGCTGGATCTCTTGGGCTGGCTGAGAACTGTGCGCAGTTCTGGTCGCCGCACCTCCAAAAGGATATTATAGCATTGGAGAAAGTCCAGAAAAGGGCAACTAGAATGATTAACGGGCTGGAGCACTTTCCCTATGAAGAAAGGTTGAAATGCTTGGGGCTCTTTAGCTTGGAGAAACGTCGACTGCGGGGTGACATGAGAGAGGTTTACAAGATAATGCATGGGATGGTGAAAGAAGTACTTTTCTCCCTTTCTCACAATACAAGAACTCGCGGGCATTCGGTGAAATTGCTGAGCAGACAGGTTAAAACGGATAAAAGGAAGTCCTTCACCCAAAGGGTGATTAACATGTGGAATTCACTGCCACAGGAGGTGGTGGCGGCCACAAGCATAGCCAGCTTCAAGAGGGGGTTAGATAAAAATATGGAGCAGAGGTCCATCAATGGCTATTAGCCACAGAGCGTGTGTGTGTGTGAGTGTGTGTGTGTGTGTGTGTGTGTATATATATAATATATATATATAAAAATTTTGGCCACTGTGTGACACAGTGTTGGACTGGATGGGCCATTGGCCTGATCCAACAGGGCTTCTCTTATGTTCTTATGTGACGCAGAGTGTTGGACTGGATGGGCCATTGGCCTGACCCAACAGGGCTTCTCTTATGTTCTTATGTGACACAGAGTGTTGGACTGGAGGGGCCATTGGCCTGATCCAACATGGCTTCTCTTATGTTCATATGTGACACAGAGTGTTGGACTGGATGGGCCATTGGCCTGATCCAACATGGCTTCTCTTATGTTCTTATGTGACACAGAGTGCTGGACTGGATGGGCCATTGGCCTGATCCAACATGGCTTCTCTTATGTTCATATGTGACACAGAGTGTTGGACTGGATGGGCCATTGGCCTGACCCAACAGGGCTTCTCTTATGTTCTTATGTGACACAGAGTGTTGGACTGGATGGGCCATTGGCCTGATGCAACATGGCTTTTCTTATGTTCTTATGTGACACAGAGTGTTGGACTGGGGGGGCCACTGGCCTGATCCAACATGGCTTCTCTTATGTTCTTATGTGACACAGAGTGTTGGACTGGATGGGCCATTGGCCTGATCCAACATGGCTTCTCTTATGTTCTTATGTGACACAGAATGTTGGGCTGGAGGGGCCATTGGCCTGATCCAACATGGCTTCTCTTATGTTCTTATGTGACATAAGAACATAAGAGAAGCCATGTTGGATCAGGCCAACGGCCCATCAAGTCCAACACTCTGTGTCACACAGTGGCAAAAAATGTTATATACACACAGAGTGTTGGACTGGAGGGGCCATTGGCCTGATCCAACAGGGCTTCTCTTATGTTCTTATGTGACACAGAGTGTTGGACTGGATGGGCCATTGGCCTGATCCAACATGGCTTCTCTTATGTTCTTATGTGACACAGAGTGTTGGACTGAATGGGCCATTGGCCTGATCCAACATGGCTTCTCTTATGTTCATATGTGACACAGAGTGTTGGACTGGATGGGCCATTGGCCTGACCCAACAGGGCTTCTCTTATGTTCTTATGTGACACAGACTGTTGGACTGGATGGGCCATTGGCCTGATGCAACATGGCTTTTCTTATGTTCTTATGTGACACAGAGTGTTGGACTGGAGGGGCCACTGGCCTGATCCAACATGGCTTCTCTTATGTTCTTATGTGACACAGAGTGTTGGACTGGATGGGCCATTGGCCTGATCCAACATGGCTTCTCTTATGTTCTTATGTGACACAGAATGTTGGGCTGGAGGGGCCATTGGCCTGATCCAACATGGCTTCTCTTATGTTCTTATGTGACATAAGAACATAAGAACATAAGAGAAGCCATGTTGGATCAGGCCAACGGCCCATCAAGTCCAACACTCTGTGTCACACAGTGGCAAAAAATGTTATATACACACAGAGTGTTGGACTGGAGGGGCCATTGGCCTGATCCAACAGGGCTTCTCTTATGTTCTTATGTGACACAGAGTGTTGGACTGGATGGGCCATTGGCCTGATCCAACATGGCTTCTCTTATGTTCTTATGTGACACAGAGTGTTGGACTGGAGGGGCCATTGGCCTGATCCAACAGGGCTTCTCTTATGTTCTTATGTGACACAGAGTGTTGGACTGAATGGGCCATTGGCCTGATCCAACATGGCTTCTCTTATGTTCTTATGTGACACAGAGTGTTGGACTGCATGGGCCATTGGCCTGATCCAACCTGGCTTCTCTTATGTTCTTATGTCCAAGCAGGCCTCGCTTGCCCAGGGCTCTTTTCTTGTGTTGAGTTGCTTTTGGCTGGTGGGGGGTGGGGGTGGCAGCATATGCTAATGAGTTATGCTAATGAGCTCCACCATCTATTTTTCTGCCAAACGACCCCTGGTGATAACAGGATAGGATGGCCAAGTCCACTTCAAGGAATATCTGGAGACTTTGGGGGTGGAGCCAGGAGCAAGGGTGTAAGAAGCACAATTGAACTCCAAAGGGAGTTCTGGCCATCACATTGAAAGGGACCGCACCCCCTCTAAATGCCATCCTTCCATAGGAAATCATGAAAGATAGGGGCACCTTCTTTGGGGGCTCATAGAATTGGACCCCCTGGTCCAATCTTTTTGAAACTTGGAGGGTGTTTTGGGGCGAGGCACTGGATGCTATGCTGAAAATGTGGCGCCTCTACCTCCGAAAATAGCCCCCCTCAGAGTCCCAGATACCCGCAGAGCAATTCTCCATTAATTTCTTTGGGAATAAATCTCCATAGGGAAGAATGGAGTTCCCAGCAGACATTTCCCTCCCCGCTTTCTGAAGTGGGGGGGGGAGGGCCTCCAAATCGGGGGATCCCCTGCCCCCACCTGGGGATTGGCAACCCTATAGCAGGACCATGGTGTTTTCCGGACAAGAGACGTTGAGAGGTGGTCTGCACAGCAACCTTGGACTTCCTCGGTGGTCTCCCATCCAACCCTGCTTAAAGGTAAGTCCCCCTGTGCAAGCACCAGTCGTTTCTGACTCTGGGGTGATGTCACATCACGTTTCCACAGCAGGCTTTTTTACGGGGTGGTTTGCCCTTCCCCAGTTCTCTACACTCCCCCCCCCCCCCCAGCAAGCTGGGGACTCCTTTGACCGACCTCGGAAGATTGGAAGGCGAAGTCAACCTCCAATTCAAGAAAGTTCTGGGGACTTTGGGTGTGGAGCCAGGAGACTTTGGGAGTGGAGCCAGGAAACTTTGGGGGTGGAGCCAGGAGACTTTGGGGGTGGAGCCGGGAACAGGGGTGTGAGAAGCATCTCTGGAGTTCCGGCTGTCACATTTGAAGGGACCGCACTCCTTTTCGATCCCTTCCATAGGAAATAAGGATAGGAGCATCTTCTTTGGGGGCTCATAGAATTGGACCCCCTAGTCCAATCTTTTTGAAATGCAGGGGGTGTTTTAGAGAGAGGCACTGGATGCTATGATGTAAAATTTGGGGCCTCTACCTCAAAAAACAGGGCTCCCTCCCAGATACCAGCGGAGTATCAATTCTCCATTGTTCCCTATGGGAATCAGTCTCTGTAGGGAATAATGGCGTGCCCAGCAGACTTTGGAGGGTGTTTTGGGGAGAGGCACTGGGTGCTATACTGAAAATGTAGTGCCTCTACTTTCAAAAACAGCCCCCACCCTAGTCCCAGATACCCGCAGATCAATGCTCCATTAATTTCTTTGAAACACGTCTCCATAGGGAATAATGGAGCGCCCGGCAGACATTCCCCTCCCCTCTTCTCCCCCCCCCCCGCTTTCTGATGACCCTGGAGGGGGGGGAGAGCCTCCAAAATGGGGGATCCCCTGCCCTCACCTGGGAATTGGCAACCCTATCCCCTGGGAAGAGCCACCCCCGGAAAGCTGGGTCTCCCAGAGCGCTCTAACCGCTGGGCCAGGCGGCCTCTCCTCCTGGAGAGGGGGATCCCCTGCCCTCACCTGGGAATTGGCAACCCTATCCCCTGGGAAGAAGAGGAAGAAGAAGAAGAAGGAGGAGGAGGAGGAAGAGAAGAAGAAGGAGGAGGAGGAGGAAGAGGAGAAGAAGGAGAAGAAGAAGAAGAATTGCAGATTTATACCCTGCCCTTCTCTCTGAATCAGAGACTCAGAGCAGCCTACAATCTCCTTTCCCTTCCTCCCCCAAAACAGACACCCTGTGAGGTGGGTGGGGCTGAGAGGGCTCTCCCAGCAGCTGCCCTTTCAAGGACAGAGTCTCAGAGCGGCCTACAATCTCCTTTCCCTTCCTCCCCCACAACAGACACCCTGTGAGGTGGGTGGGGCTGAGAGGGCTCTCACAGCAGCTGCCCTTTCAAGGACAGAGTCTCAGAGCGGCCTACAATCTCCTTTCCCTTCCTCCCCCACAACAGACACCCTGTGAGGTGGGTGGGGCTGAGAGGGCTCTCCCAGCAGCTGCCCTTCCAAGGACAGAGTCTCAGAGCGGCCTACAATCTCCTTTCCCTTCCTCCCCCACAACAGACACCCTGTGAGGTGGGTGGGGCTGAGAGGGCTCTCCCAGCAGCTGCCCTTCCAAGGACAGAGTCTCAGAGCAGCCTACAATGTCCTTTCCCTTCCCTCCCCCCACAACAGACACCCTGTGAGGTGGGTGGGGCTGAGAGGGCTCTCCCAGCAGCTGCCCTTTCAAGGACAACCTCTGCCAGAGCTCTGGCTGACCCAAGGCCATTCCAGCAGGTGCAAGTGGAGGAGTGGGGAATCAAACCCGGTTCTCCCAGATAAGAGTCCGCACACTTAACCACTACACCAAACTGGAAGAGCCCCCCCCCCCCCCCCGCGGAAAGCTGGATCTCCCAGAGCGCTCTAACCGCTGGGCCACGCGGCCTCTCCTCCCGGTTCCCGTCTAAGGCCGGCCCTCTGGGGCGTGGCGGCCGGGCTCCGCCTGGCGCGGGCGGGGAGGCGCCTCTCCCCGCTGCTCTCCCGGCTGTGGAGGGCGGCGGCGCGCATAGCCGTCGGGGCGCGGGCGGAGGATGAGCGCGGGGGGCTGCGAGGCGCTGGAGGCGCTGGCGGCGGGCGAGAGCGCGGCCATCTCGGCGGCGATGTTCGCGGCGGGCGCGCTGGGCAACGGGGCGGCGCTGGCGCTGCTGGCGCGGGCCGGGCGGCGTCGGCGGGCGAGGCGGCGGCTTTCCACGTGCTGGTGCGGGCGCTGGTGCTGACCGACCTGGCGGGCACGTGCCTGACCAGCCCCGTGGTGCTGGCGGCCTACGGGCGCGGCCGGACGCTGCTGGCGCTGGGCCCCGACGGCCGCCTGTGCCGCTACTTCGCCTTCGCCATGAGCTTCTTCGGCCTGGCCACGGTGGGCGGCCTGTGCGCCATGGCGCTGGAGCGCAGCCTGGCCCTGGGCGCCCCCTACCTCTACCGCCGCCTGCTGCTCGACGGCCGCCGCGCCCTGCTCGCCCTGCCCGCCCTCTACGCCCCCGCCGCCGCCCTCTGCGCCCTGCCCCTGCTCGGCTTCGGCCGCTACGTCCAGTACTGCCCGGGCACCTGGTGCTTCATCCGCACGCGCTTCGCCGACGGCGCCGCCCCCACGGGCCAGGCCTCCGACGCCGCCTTCTCGCTCCTCTACGCCTCGCTGCTGCTCCTGCTCGTCCTCGCCGTGCTCCTCTGCAACCTCTGCGCCATCGCCAGCCTCCTCCGCATGCGCCGCCGGGGCCTCGCGCCCCGACGGCTCGCCCCCGCCGCCGCCCTCGGCCCGCCGCCGCCGCTCCACGCCGCCCGCGGCCCCGGCTCCATGGCCGAGGAGCTCGACCACCTCATCCTCCTCGCCTTCATGACCATCATCTTCGCCGTCTGCTCCCTCCCCTTCACGGTAGGCCGGCGGCGGAGGGCGAGGGGGGGGGGGGCGCCGGGTGGGTTGCCAGCTCCGAGCCGGGATGCGGGGAGGACTCTTGGAGCAGAATCGTAGATAGATCCGAACGTTGAACCATAGAGCCAGTTTGGTGTGGTGGTGAAGTGCGCGGATTCTTATCTGGGAGAACCGGGTTTGATTCCCCACTCCTCCACTGGCAGCCACTGGAATGGCCTTGGGTCAGCCACAGCTCTCTTATCTGGGAGAACCGGGTTTGATTCCCCACTCCTCCACTTGCACCTTCTGGAATGGCCTTGGGTCAGCCATAGCTCTCTTATCTGGCAGAACCGGGTTTGATTCCCCACTCCTCCACTTGCACCTGCTGGAATGGCCTTGGGTCAGCCATAGCTCTCTTATCTGGGAGAACCAGGTTTGATTCCCCACTCCTCCACTTGCACCTTCTGGAATGGCCTTGGGTCAGCCATAGCTCTCTTATCTGGCAAAACCGGGTTTGATTCCCCACTCCTCCACTTGCAGCTGCTGGAATGGCCTTGGGTCAGCCATAGCTCTCTTATCTGGGAGAACCGGGTTTGATTCCCCACTCCTCCACTTGCACCTGCTGGAATGGCCTTGGGTCAGCCACAGCTCTCTTATCTGGGAGAACCGGGTTTGATTCCCCACTCCTCCACTTGCACCTGCTGGAATGGCCTTGGGTCAGCCATAGCTCTCTTATCTGGGAGAACCGGGTTGGATTCCCCACTGCTCCACTCGCACCTGCTGGAATGGCCTTGGGTCAGCCACAGCTCTCACAGACCTGTCCTTGAAAGGGCAGCTTCTGTCAGAGCTCTCTCAGCCCCACTCACCTCACAGGGTGTCTGTTGTGGGGTAGGAAGGTAATGGAGATTGTGAGCCGCACTGAGACTTTTTGGAGTGGAGGGTGGGATATAAATCCAATATCTTCATCTACCTCACAGGGTGTCTGTGGTGGGGGAGGAAGAGAAAGGAGATTGTAGGCTGCTCTGAGACTCTGTCCTTAAAAGGGCAGCTGCTGTGAGAGCCCTCTCAGCCCCACCCACCTCACAGGGTGTCTGTTGTGGGGGAGGAAGGGAAAGGAGATTGTGAGCCGCTCAGAGACTCTTCGGAGTGGAGGGCAGGATATAAATCCAATATCTTCATCTACCTCACAGGGTGCCTGTTCGGGGGGGTGGGGAGGTAAAGGAGATTGTGACTGCTCTGAGATTCAGAGTACAGGGCGGGATATATATCCAATATCTTCATCTACCTCACAGGGTGTCTGTTGGGGAGGTAAAGGAGATTGTGACTGCTCTGAGATTCAGAGTACAGGGCGGGATATAAATCCAATATCTTCATCTACCTCACAGGGTGTCTGTTGGGGAGGTAAAGGAGATTGTGACTGCTCTGAGATTCAGAGTACAGGGCGGGATATAAATCCAATATCTTCATCTACCTCACAGGGTGCCTGTTCGGGGGGTGGGGAGGTAAAGGAGATTGTGACTGCTCTGAGATTCAGAGTACAGGGCGGGATATATATCCAATATCTTCATCTACCTCACAGGGTGTCTGTTGGGGAGGTAAAGGAGATTGTGACTGCTCTGAGATTCAGAGTACAGGGCGGGATATAAATCCAATATCTTCATCTACCTCACAGGGTGTCTGTTGGGGAGGTAAAGGAGATTGTGACTGCTCTGAGATTCAGAGTACAGGGCGGGATATAAATCCAATATCTTCATCTACCTCACAGGGTGCCTGTTCGGGGGGTGGGGAGGTAAAGGAGATTGTGACTGCTCTGAGATTCAGAGTACAGGGCGGGATATAAATCCAATATCTTCATCTACCTCACAGGGTGTCTGTTGTGGGGGAGGAAGATAAAGGAGATTGTGAGCCGCTCTGAGACTCTTCGGAGTGGAGGGCTGGATATAAATCCAATATCTTCATCTACCTCACAGGGTGTCTGCTGTGGGGGAGGAAGGGAAAGGCGATTGTGAGCCGCTCTGAGACTCTGTCCTTGAAAGGGCAGCTGCTGGGAGAGCCCTCTCCAGCCCCACCCACCTCACAAGGAGTCTGTTGTGGGGGAGGAAGGGAAAGGAGATTGTGAGCCGCTCTGAGACTCTTCGGAGTGGAGGGCGGGATATAAATCCAATATCATCTTCTTCTTAGATAGATCCAAGTGGGCAGCCCTGCTGGTCTGAAGCAGTAGAACAAAGCAGGAGTCAAGTTGCAGCTTTAAGGCCGACAAAGGTTTATCCAGAAGGGAAGCTTTCCTGTGCTCTCTAAGCACACTCCATCAGACGAGGGGATCAGGTCCAGTGTGAGGGACTGTATAACTGGTAGGCAGTGGTTTAGAATGCAAAATGGTACACATTTAAGATCCATTGACAGAACAGTGAAATTAACAAACCTTTGGTCTGGGTAGCAGGAGCATGAGAAAGCAATAAAACAGTCATAGGTCAAAATGTGAGAATGTCTGTCAGTCACTCTATTGTATAAGCCTGGCCGAATTGAGGGCATTACTTTCTCAAGAGTTTTTCCCATCTAACTAATTTTCCTTTTAACATGTAACATACGTATAGTTTGCCATTAGAAGACAAATACATTAAAATATAGTGGAAGATGGGTTTAGTATACGTAGAAGAAGAAGAAGATATTGGATTTATATCCCGCCCTCCACTCCGAAGAGGCTCAGAGCGGCTCACAATCTCCTTTACCTTCCTCCCCCACAACAGATACCCTGTGAGGTGGGTGGGGCTGAGAGGGCTCTCACAGCAGCTGCCCTTCCAAGGACAGAGTCTCAGAGCGGCCTGCAATCTTCTTTCCCTTCCTCCCCCACAACAGACACCCTGTGAGGTGGGTGGGGCTGAGAGGGCTCTCACAGCAGCTGCCCTTTCAAGGACAACCTCTGCCAGAGCTATGGCTGACTCAGGGCCATTCCAGCAGGTGCAAGTGGAGGAGTGGGGAATCAAACCTGGTTTTCCCAGATAAGAGTCTGCCCTTTCAAGGACAACCTCTGCCAGAGCTATGGCTGACTCAGGGCCATTCCAGCAGGTGCAAGTGGAGGAGTGGGGAATCAAACCTGGTTTTCCCAGATAAGAGTCTGCCCTTTCAAGGACAACCTCTGCCAGAGCTCTGGCTGACCCAGGGCCATTCCAGCAGGTGCAAGTGGAGGAGTGGGGGAATCAAACCTGGTTCTCCCAGATAAGAGTCCGCACACTTAACCACTACACCAAACTGGCTCTCCACGTAATGAGATAAACAGCCAGTATCCCTATTTGAGTTTGTCAGTGCAGCTAAAAGAGAAATACATTGGATAGGGATACATTGGATAGAGTTGGAAGGGACCTCCAAGGTCATCTAGTCCAACCCCCTGTGCAATGCAGGAAACTCACAAATATCTCAGGATCCGCATTGCTGTCAGATGGCCCTCTAGCATCTGTTTAAAAACCTCCAAGGAAGGGAGAGCCCACCATCTCCTGAGGAAGCCTGTTCCACTGAGGAACTGCTCTAACGGTCAGGAAGTTCTTCATAATGTTGAGCTGGAAACTCTTTTGATTTAATTTCAACCCGTTGGTTCTGGTCCTGCCTTCTGGGGCCACAGAGAACAATTCCACATCATCCTCTACAATGGAAGGGAAGGAAAGGTCCCCTGTGGAAGCACCAGTTGTTTCTGACTCTGGGGTGACGTTGCTTTCACAATGTTTTCATTGCAGACTTTTGACGGGGCGGTTGGCCATTGCCTTCCCCAGTCATCTACGCTTTCCCGCCAGCAAGCTGGGTGCTTATTTAACTGACCTCAGAAGGTTGGCAACCTCGAGCTGGCAACATGAAACCCACTTCCGCCGGGGATGGAACTCCGGTCATGAGCAAAGTTTAGGACTGCAGTACTGCAGCTTTAAGAGTCCTGTGGTGCAGAGTGTTAAAGCTGCAGTACTGCAGTCCTAAGCTCTGCTCACGACCTCATTTCGATCCCAGCGGAAGCTGGTTCACGTCACCGGCTCGAGGTTGACTCAGCCTTCCATCCTTCCGAGGTCGGTCAAATGAGTCCCCAGCTTGCTGGGGGGAAAGCGTAGAGGACTGAGGAACGCAAGGGCAAACCACCCCGTCAAAAGTCTGCCGTGAAAACGTTGTGAAAGCAACATCACCCCAGCGTCGAAAACGACTGGGGCTTGCACAGGGGACCACCTTGCCCTTTACCTTTTATTGGAGCTTTACCACTCTGCGCCACGGGGCTCTAGAACGACAGCCCTTCAAAGGCTTTATGTAAATGCTTTATGTAAGAGACATGTAGAGTAAATGTTTGAGAACTGCGAGACACGAACGTCAGACGTAGATGGGAAAGAAGGAAGAGGTGGAAAGAAAGCAACTTTAACTTTGAATGCATTCTCCAAGCAGCCAGCTGGCTTGGCTTGGAGATGTGATTTCAAGAGACAAATGCCTTTTCCAAGCCGGCTGACTGGGGGCTTCGAGAGCCGCCCGATATGTGTGGAAGAGTCGATGTGGCTCCCAGAGCCGCAGTGTGGTCACCGCTGCCCTAGAGATTGGGGGACGGAGCTTGAGCACAGCGGCCTCAGTCGTACTCCATAGCGGCCTTTTTCTCCCGGGGAGCTGATCTCTGCAGTCTGGAGAAGAGCTGTAATCCTGGGGGATGCCCAGGTCCCGCCTGGAGCTTGGCATCCCTGGATCCTGCTATCAGGACTGCTCTTACGACAACCGAGATCAGTTCCTCTGGAGAACATGGATGCTTTGGAGCGGGGAGGGCTCTAGTTGGGTTGCCAGGTACCCCCTCACTACCAGAGGAGAATGAGAGGGGCGTAGGGCTGCCATCTTCAGGCTGGGAAAGTCCTGGAGATTTGGGGATGGACCTGAGGAGGGCAGGGACCTCACTGTGGTACAGTGCCATAGAACCCACTTACCAGAGCAGGGGTAGCCAAACTGTGGCTCGGGAGTCACATGTGGCTCTTTCACACATATTAATCTTTGTAATCGTTCATTGAAATCTGCCTCTGTTCCTGAGGACTGGAAGGTAGCCAATGTCACCCCCATCTTTAAAAAGGGTTCCAGAGGAGATCCGGGAAACTACAGGCCAGTCAGTCTGACTTCAATACCGGGAAAGTTGGTAGAAACCATTATCAAGGACAGAATGAGTAGGCACATTGATGGACACGGGTTATTGAGGAAGACTCAGCATGGGTTCTGTGAGGGAAGATCTTGCCTCACTAACCTGTTACATTTCTTTGAGGGGATGAACAAACATGTGGACAAAGGATACCCGATAGATGTTGTTTACCTTGACTTCCAGAAAGCTTTTGATAAAGTTCCTCATCAAAGGCTCCTTAGAAAGCTCGAGAGTCATGGAGTAAAAGGACAGGTCCTCTTGTGGATCAAAAACTGGCTGAGTAATAGGAAGCAGAGAGTGAGTATAAATGGGCAGTCTTCGCAGTGGAGGACGGTAAGCAGTGGAGTGCCGCAGAGCTCAGTACTGGGTCCCATGCTCTTTAACTTGTTCATAAATGATTTGGAGTTGGGAGTAAGCAGTGAAGTGGCCAAGTTTGCAGATGACACTAAATTGTTCAGGGTGGTGGAAACCAGAGAGGATTGTGAGGAACTCCAAAGGCCTGATCCAACAGGGCTTCTCTTATGTGACGCAGAGTGTTGGACTGGAGGGGCCACTGGCCTGATCCAACATGGCTTCTCTTATGTTCTTATGTGACACAGAGTGTTGGACTGGAGGGGCCACTGGCCTGATCCAACATGGCTTCTCTTACGTTCTTCTGTGACACAGAGTGTTGGACTGGAGGGGCCATTGGCCTGATCCAACATGGCTTCTCTTATGTTCTTCTGTGACACAGAGTGTTGGACTGGAGGGGCCGTTGGCCTGATCCAATATGGCTTCTCTTATGTTCTTATGTGACGCAGAGTGTTGGACTGGATGGGCCGTTGGCCTGATCCAACAGGGCTTCTCTTATGTTCTTATGTGACGCAGAGTGTTGGACTGGATGGGCCGTTGGCCTGATCCAACATGGCTTCTCTTATGTTCTTATGTGACACAGAGTGCTGGACTGGAGGGGCCATTGGCCTGACCCAACAGGGCTTCTCTTATGTTCTTATGTGACACAGAGTGTTGGACTGGATGGGCCATTGGCCTGATCCAACATGGCTTCTCTTATGTTCTTATGTGACACAGAGTGTTGGACTGGAGGGGCCGTTGGCCTGATCCAATATGGCTTCTCTTATGTTCTTATGTGACGCAGAGTGTTGGACTGGATGGGCCGTTGGCCTGACCCAACAGGGCTTCTCTTATGTTCTTATGTGACACAGAGTGTTGGACTGGATGGGCCATTGGCCTGATCCAACATGGCTTCTCTTATGTTCTTCTGTGACACAGAGTGTTGGACTGGAGGGGCCGTTGGCCTGATCCAATATGGCTTCTCTTATGTTCTTATGTGACGCAGAGTGTTGGACTGGATGGGCCGTTGGCCTGATCCAACAGGGCTTCTCTTATGTTCTTATGTGACGCAGAGTGTTGGACTGGATGGGCCGTTGGCCTGATCCAACATGGCTTCTCTTATGTTCTTATGTGACACAGAGTGCTGGACTGGAGGGGCCATTGGCCTGACCCAACAGGGCTTCTCTTATGTTCTTATGTGACACAGAGTGTTGGACTGGATGGGCCATTGGCCTGATCCAACATGGCTTCTCTTATGTTCTTATGTGACACAGAGTGTTGGACTGGAGGGGCCATTGGCCTGACCCAACAGGGCTTCTCTTATGTGACACAAAGAGTTGGACTGGATGGGCCGTTGACCTGATCCAACATGGCTTCTCTTATGTTCTATTTGCCCTCCTTCCTTTCCTGCAGTTCTGCGCTCAAACCTCTGATGTTTATTTTATGCGACTCATAGGTTAAGCAAGTTTAGCCACCCCCTGTAGCGTTAAACAAAGGTGTGGACATCTGTGCGTGTTGGAAGGGCTGTTTGTGCACACTTATAACAAGCTTTTAACGTGCATTGGTCTTTGGAGTTCAGGCTCTCGAGGCTTGGGTTCCAATAAAGTTTCCTGCTCGTGACAGAAGCCTCACCGCTTGTGTTGTGGATGGGGACAGACACGCCAGCCCGTGGCCCCTTTGGGTTACAGCCCCACCTCAGAGTTTTCCAGATATCTGACAAAAGGCACTTTGACTCTGGGAATCTTATGCTCTGAAAATCAGTATTGCTGGCTCTGAGGGGTACCAGGCTTCCAGCCGAAGTCTTTCGCATCACCTGCTCCCCGAACAGCTAGATTCGAGTCCAGTAGCATGTTAGAGATACCTGATGAAGGGAGGTGTCTCTCACCCCGAAACTCAAAGGTGCGTCTGGACTCGAATCTAGCTCTTCGACAACACAGCGACACAGCTCTGTGTCACCTCCTGTCGCCTACTCCCTGTTTCCTTCTACCGGCAACTCCAAGGATTGGAACCTGGGACCTTCCGCATGCCAAGTTAGATGCCCTGCTAGCAGGGGTGGAATTTTAGCAGGAGCTCCTTTGCATATTAGGCCACACACCCCTGACATAGCCAATCCTCCAAAAGCTTACAAAAAAGAGCCTTGTAAGCTCTCGGAGGACTGGCTACATCGGGGGTGTGTGTGTGGCCTAATATGCTCCAACTAGAATTCCACCCCTGCCTGCTAGGGAGCCCCCCTCGCCATGTCCTTGGGGGGGCGTGTCTGCTGTCTGCAGGGCCACCTCCGCAGGGTGGCACAATTGGGAGGGTGCCCACACAGCGCGGGGCCTTGGCTCACTCAAGCACCAGCCTTACAGAAGCTGGTGGGTGTCCCCTCCTGAGACGGTGCCATCCAGCCTTCAAGCATTTGGCACGCACCCAGCCGGTGACCCTGCAGACTTCAGGGGGTGGGGTACCTTGGGGGTTTGCCAACTCCGGCCTGGCAGATTCCTGATGGTTTTGGAGCAGCATCTGAGGAAGGGGGGGGATTTGGGGAGGGATTCCACCTGGGATTCATTATATACCCCAGAACGTGCCCTCGAAAGCTGCCGTTTTTCTCCAGGGGAACCGATCTCCATAAACTGGAGATGAAGACTGATTCCCCATTAGCCTTATGCCGCTCTCACTCTCCACTTTGGTGTAGTGGTTAAGTGTGCGGACTCTTATCTGGGAGAACTGGGTTTGATTCCTCACTCCTCCACTTGCAGCTGCTGGAATGGCCTTGGATCAGCCATAGCTCTTGAAGAGTTGTCCTTGAAAGGGCAGCTTTTGTCAGAACTCTCTCAAACCCAGCTACCTCACAGGGTGTCTGTTGTGGGGGAGGAAGGGAAAGGAGATTGTAGGCCACTCTGAGACTCTGTCCTTGAAAGGGCAGCTTCTGGGAGAGCCCTCTCAGCCCCACCCACCTCACAGGGTGTCTGTTGTGGAGGAGGGAGATAAAGGAGATTGTGAGCTGCTCTGAGACTGAGATTCGGAGTGAAGGGCGGGATATAAATCCAATACCTACCTACCTACCTACCTTCCTTCCTTCCTTCCTTCCTTCCTTCCTTCCTTCCTTCCTTCCTCCTTCCCTCCCCCCCTCCCCTCCCCTCCTTCCTTCCTTTCCTTTCCTTTCCTTCCCTCCCCTCCCTCCTTCCTTCCTTTCTTCTTTCCTTCCTTCCCTCTTTCCTTCCCTCTCTCCTTCCTTCCTTCCTTCCTTCCTTCCTTCCTTCCTTCCTTCCTTCCTTCCTTCCTTCCTTCCTTCCTTCCTTCCTTCCTTCCTTCCTTCCTTCCTTCCTTCCTTCCTTCCTTCCTTCCTTCCCTCCCTCCTACTTCCTAACTGGAGAGCCAGTTTGGTATAGTGGTTAAGTGTGTGGGCTCTTATGTGGGAGAACCGGGTTTGATTCTCCATTCCTCCACTTGCAGCTGCTGGAATGGCCTTGGGTCAGCCATAGCTCTGGCAGAGGTTGTCCTTGAAAGGGCAGATTCTGGGAGCGCTCTCTCAGCTTTAGCTTCTAGGGAGCGCTCTCTCAGCCCCACCGACCTCATAGGGGGTCTCTTGTGGGAGAGGAAGATAAAGGAGATTGTGAGCCGCTCTGAAACTCTGAGATTTGGCGTGGAGGGCGGGATATAAATCCAATATCTTCTTCTTCTCTCCTCCGTGGGGGCTTCTGTTGGATTTCACACTACCTGTCCCGGGCTGCAATTTGCTCCGCCTCTTCCGCACAGCAAACAAGATCCTCTAAAACCCGGTTTCTGTTTGCCGGGCAAAAAAGGCAAAGCAAGTTGCAGCCCCGGGGTGCATAGTGTGAAATCCGACGGAAGCCCTGCAGAGAAGAGGAGTGTGAGAGTGGCATGAGGCTAGTGGGGAATCATCCCACTCCAATTTCAGAGGAAAAGAGGAAAACCCAACAGGAGAGAGATTGACTCTTTTCCTTCTGACTTCTATTTTTTCTAGCATGATTGTCTTTCCCAGCGATGTGACCAGAATATAATAGCCTTGGTTTAACCATTTTAGCTTCTGGGGCAGGGGTGTCAAGCATGTGGCCTGGGGGGCCGAATTAGGCCCCGGAGCAACTGGCTGTCATCTGCTTCCTTCTCCCTCTCTCTTGCTTCCTTCTGCATCACAGCTTGCTTTGCCAGGCTTGCTCAGTTGCTCAGGAGCTACAGAGCAAAACCTCTGTTTTCTCCATTGGCTGAGGCTTAAGGTTAAAACTTTTGGGGCTTGGAGAAACGTCGACTGCGAGGTGACATGATCGAGGTTTACAAGATGATGCATGGGATGGAGAAGGTAGAGAAAGAAGTCCTTTTCTCCCTTTCTCACAATACAAGAACTTCTGGGCATTCAATTAAATTGTGGAGCAGTCAGGTTAAAATGGATAAAAGGAAGTCCTTCTTCACCCAAAGGGTAATTAACACATGGAATTCACTGTCGCAGGAGGTGGTGGCGGCTGCAAGCATAGCCAGCTTCAAGAGGGGGTTAGATAAAAATATGGGGCGGAGGTCCATCAGTGGCTATTAGCCACATTGTGTATGTGTGTGTGTATATATGTGTGTGTGTGTGTATGCCACTGTGTGACACAGAGTGTTGGACCGGATGGGCCATTGGCCTGATCCAGCATGGCGTCTCTTATGTTCTTATGTGACACAGAGTGTTGGACTTGATGGGCCATTGGCCTGATCCAACAGGGCGTCTCTTATGTTCTTATGTGACACAGAGTGTTGGACTGGGTGGGCCATTGGCCTGATCCAGCATGGCGTCTCTTATGTTCTTATGTAACACAGAGTGCTGGACTTGATGGGCCATTGGCCTGATCCAACAGGGCGTCTCTTATGTTCTTATGTGACACAGAGTGTTGGACTGGGTGGGCCATTGGCCTGATCCAGCATGCCGTCTCTTATGTTCTTATGTGACACAGAGTGTTGGACTGGATGGGCCATTGGCCTGATCCAGCATGGCGTCTCTTATGTTCTTATGTGACACAGAGTGTTGGACTTGATGGGCCATTGGCCTGATCCAACAGGGCTTCTCTTATGTTCTTCTGTGACACAGAGTGTTGGACTTGATGGGCCACTGGCCTGATCCAACATGGCTTCTCTTATGTTCTTGCCCAGTTCCCTGATTCCCATGGAAGATATACAAAGAAAGCACCTTTAGGAGCAATAAGTGCTAAAGTTTTAAGCATGTTTTTACTTTAAAGGGGTTTTTTTTAGTCATGTTTGTCTGTGTCCTTTGAAGAGTTTATATCTCTGTTACCTAATCCTAAATAGGTAACATTTAGGGTCAGCCTGACATTTAGGTCAGATCCGCCGCTCATAACAAATGAGTTTGACACCCCTGTTCTAGGGAGCCAGTTTGGTGTAGTGGTGGACTCTAAGCTGGAGAACTGGGTTTGATTCCCCACTCCTCCTCTGCCTGCGGCCAGCTGGGTGACTTTGGGTCAGTCATAGTTCTCTCAAGAGCAGTTCTCTCTGAACTCTTTCAGCTGCACCTACCTCAAAGGGTCTCTGTTGTGGGAAGGGGAAGGGAAGGAAGACTGTAAGCTGTCCTTAGACTCCTTGGGGCAAAGAAAAATGCAGTATAAAAACCAAATATTCTTCAGCTCTTCTAGGGAGAGTTCAGGCTATCAAACCTAAGCTGGCTTTATTGCTTTAACAACACAAGAGGCACTGTTTATGACTCAGCATAGAAAAATTGTATTTGCTGGCATATTTATGGGATTTAAACGAATGGCTTAGTTTTCTACAAGGAGAATTGCATGTATACCCAAATGCTAAACTAAGAGACAGCTGCAAACCTCTGCAGCGTGTGCTGACTTAGCATATTGGCGTTATTCCAAAAGCAGGGAAAAATACATTTCGTATGAGTTGTTTTCAGCGATGCCCCCAAATTTCTGATGAGGTTTTTTAAAAGTCCTCTGACTTGCATGCAGTGTGTTTTGAGTGAGTAGGACCAGAAGGTAGGAGCAGAACCAATGGGTTGAAATTAAATCAAAAGAGTTCCCAGCCCAACATGAGGAAGAACTTCCTGACCATTGGAGTGATTCCTCAGTGGAACAGGCTTCCTCCTTGGGAGGTGGTGGGCTCTCCTTCCTTGGAGGTTTTTCAACAGAGGCTAGATGGCCATCTGACAGCAAAGAGGATCCTGTGAATTTAGGGGGAGATGTCTGTGAGTTTAGAGCGGTTCCTCAGTGGAACAGGCTTCCTCCTCGGGAGGTGGTGGGCTCTCCTTCCTTGGAGGTTTTCAAACAAAGGCTAGAGGGCCATCTGACAGCAATGTGGATCCTGTGAATTTAGGGGGAGGCGTTTGTGAGTTTACCTCATCGTGCAGGGGGGGTTGGACTAGATGACCCTGGAGGTCCCTTCCAACTCTAGGCTTCTGTGGTTCTTTAAAAACATTTCACAAAAGGTTTTTCCCCCAGGGCTCCCCCAAATTTCCCTTGTTTTTCCCTTGGAAGCACTACCCTCCAAAAAGTCCTGGAGGGGCTGTTTTGTCCTGGATTCCCCTGTTGGTTGTTGTTTTTTGGGGGGGCTTGTAGAGAGTGGAAGATGAACAAAAGGGGGTTATGTGAAGGGCGGTTCAGGTTGGCGTGAGATCTGAAGGGGCAGCTCATTCCTTTCTCCACCACACAGTGCGTGCCTGCCCCCTTTCTGGCCCATTCCGTCACCCTCAGGCCACTCACAGCCTAAAAATACAGTAAAATATATAGCCAGAAAGTCTTTTAAACCCGCAAAGAACAGCCAGAGAAACTGCAGCGGCATCGCGTCAGTCGTAAAAGCAGCCTAGCGGTTGCCAGGACTGACTCAAGAAATACCGGGGAGCTTTGGGGGTGGAGCCAGGAGCAAGGGTGCGAAAAGCACGACTGAACTCGGAAGAGAGTTCCGGACATCACCTTTCAAGGGACCGCACACCTTTTAAATGCCTTCCCTCCACTTGCAAATAATGAAGGAGAGGGGCACCTTCTTTGGGGGCTCATAGAATTGGACCCCCTGGTCCAATCGTTTTGAAACATGGAAGGTATTTTGGGGGGAGGCACGGCGGGATGTTGTGCTTAAAAGTTGATGCCTCTACCTTAAAAAACAGCCCCTCTGGAGCCCCAGATATCCACGGATCAATTCTCCATTATACTCGGGGCTTTTTGGTAGAAAAAGCCCAGCAGGAACTCATTTGCATATGAGGCCACACCCCCTGACACCAAGCCAGCTGGGACTGCGTTCCTGCTAAAAAAAAAAAAAGCCTATGGGGAATAGTGGAGTGCCCAGCAGACATTTCCCTCCCCCCCCCCCCCTGTTTTCTGATGACCCTGAAGCGGGGGGGAGGGCCTCCAAACTGAGGTATCCCCTGTCCCCACCTGGGGATTGGCAACCCTACTGCCGCTCAATTTTTTTTAAAAAAACAGACCAGCTTCACTATGCACCTAAAGGCCTGCAGATTGCAGGTTGCCCTTTTAATCGTCGTTTTCACGTTGTGCCCTCTTTATTGTTATTTTCACGGTGTGGTGGAAATCATAGCCGTTGTGATGAGTCGATAACAGTGTATAAGTCCGCAGGAATTAAAGTTCCCTCTGTCCGATACAAAATAGAACGTTTCCTACTTGTGTCGGAAGATCAAATCCCAAACAGCTTGCTGGTCTGTGCTTAAATTGGGGTTTTTCTACACCGGTCCTGAAACAGTTTTCATGGGGGTAGGAGGATGCTTTCAAATGCGGTCTCATTTGGAGTACTGTAGTTCTGGTCGCCGCACCTCCAAAAGGATATTATAGCATTGGAGAAAGTCCAGAGAAGGGCAACTAGAATGATTAAAGGGCTGGAGCACTTTCCCTATGAAGAAAGGTTGAAACGCTTGGGGCTCCTTAGCTTGGAGAAACGTCGACTGCGGGGTGACATGATAGAGGTTTACAAGAAAATGCATGGGATGGAGAAAGTAGAGGAAGAAGTACTTTTCTCCCTTTCTCACAATACAAGAACTCGTGGGCATTCGATGAAATTGCTGAGCAGACAGGTTAAAACAGATAAAAGGAAGTACTTCTTCACCCAAAGGGTGATTAACATGTGGAATTCACTGCCACAGGAGGTGATGGCAGCCACAAGCATAGCCACCTTCAAGAGGAGTTTAGATAAAAATATGGAGCAGAGGTCCATCAGTGGCTATTAGCCACAGTGTGTATGTATGTATAAAATTTTTTGCTACTGTGTGACACAGAGTGTTGGACTGGATGGGCCATTGGCCTGATCCAACATGGCTTCTCTTATATTCTTATGTTCTTATTAGTGGAAGAAGCCAGCCCGAAGCTATTTGTGATTTTGGAGCAGGAAAAAATGATAGGGAGGGAGGGGGGAAAAATACCCCTAACTTGCAGGGCTTTTTTTTTGTAGGAGGAACTCCTTTGCATATTAGGCCACACCCCTTATGTAGCCAATCCTCCCAAGAGCTTACAGGGCTCTTCTTACAGGGCCTACTGTAAGCTCTTGGAAGATTGGCTGCATCGGGGTGTGTAGCCTAATAGGCAAAGGAGTTCCTGCTACAAAGAAAGCTGTGTATTTGCATATTAGGCCACACCCCCTGATGTAGCCAATCCTCCAAGAGCTTACAGGGCTCTTTGCACAGGGCCTACTGCAAGCTCCAGGAGGATTGGCTACATCGGGGTGTGTGGCCTAATATGCAAAGGAGGTCCTGCTAGAATTCCTTACAGGGCTCTCAGTACAGTGCCTACTGGAAGCTCCAGGAGGATAGGCTACATCAGGGGTGTGTGGCCTAATAGGCAAAGGAGGTCCTGCTAGAATTCCTTACAGGGCTCTCAGTACAGGGCCTACTGGAAGCTCCAGGAGGATTGGCTACATCAGGGTGTGTGGCCTAATATGCAAAGGAGGTCCTGCTAGAATTCCTGACAGGGCTCTCAGTACAGGGCCTACTGGAAGCTCCAGGAGGATTGGCTACATCGGGGTGTGTGGCCTAATATGCAAAGGAGGTCCTGCTAGAATTCCTTACAGGGCTCTCAGTACAGGGCCTACTGGAAGCTCCAGGAGGATTGGCTACATCAGGGGGGTGTGGCCTAATAGGCAAAGGAGGTCCTGCTACAAAAAAATCCCTGCCCCTGCGTTTTCCCCGGAGAAGGTAAAAGCAGCGTTGTTCAAGAAAAGAGAATGTGGCCTTCATTATTTTCTCCTCACTGTTCTGCTCTTTGGAAAAAATAGCCAAAAATTTGCAAGAAAAGTGACCATGAGATTTTTTTTTTTTAATGTAGGTTCAAGTTTGGCAGCACCTGATGATTAATTGATTTGATTTATAGCCCTACACTTGCAGAGCTGTATAGAGAGCCGGTTTGGTGTAGTGGTTAAGTGTGCGGACTCTTATCTGAAAGAACCGGGTTTGATTCCCCACTCCTCCACTTGCACCTGCTGGAATGGCCGTCAGTCAGCAAGAGCTCTTGCAGAAGTTGTCCTTGAAAGGGCAGCTTTGTCAGAGCTCTCTCCAGCCCCACCTATCTCACAGGGTGACTGTTGTAGGGAAGGAAGGGAAAGGAGATTGTGGGCCACTCTGAGACTGTCCTTGAAAGGGCAGCTGCTGTGAGAGCCCTCTCAGCCCCACCCACTTCACAGGGTGTCTGTTGTGGGGGAGGAAGGGAAAGGAGTTTGTAGGCCGCTCTGAGACTCTGTCCTTGAAAGGGCAGCTGCTGGGAGAGCCCTCTCCAGCCCCACCCACCTCACAGGGTGTCTGTTGTGGGGAAGGAAGGTAAAGGAGATTGTGAGCCGCTCTGAGACTCCTCGGAGTGGAGGGCGGGATATAAATCCAACATCTTCTTCATCTTCTGAGTCTCTGATTCAGGGAGAAGGACGGGGCACAAATCTGCAGTTCTTCTTCTGTCCAAGATGCTGTACAACAGGGCTTGGAGGGGGGTGACAATAATATGGTCTTAACCGGGGGTCGTTTTGTAGCAAAATAGGTGGTGCAGCTCATTAGCATAACTCATTAACATAGGCCACCACCCCCACTTTCCAACATCCAAAAGCAACCCGACGCAAGAAAGGAGAACCCAGGCCTCGCTCGCTTGGGGCTCTCCTTGGCCGCTGCTCCCCAGTCAAATGGCCAGCAAGCCACCCCCACTGCCCACATCAGAAGTGGAGAAAAGGTGGTGTGGGCCTCTCCAGGGGTTAATGAGGGCTGCTGGGGGCATGGCAAAGCCCCTGGTGGCTGGCTGGCTGCCCACTCTCCTAATCCAGGGATTGTTATGCAGCTGCACCTCCTATTCAATGGACAAGGTAGGTGGGGAGGAGGAGGGGGAACCCTCAGAAAGTTTCAGGAGCTGCGCTCCTGTGAGCTCCTGCTGAATTCAAGGCCTGGTCTTAAGAAGAAGAAGATGATATTGGATTTATATCCCACCCTCCACTCCGAAGAGTCTCAGAGCGGCTCACAATCTCCTTTCCCTTCCTCCCCCACAACAAACACCCTGTGAGGTAGATGGAGATATTGGATTTATATCCTGCCCTCTACTCCGAAGAGTCTCAGAGCGGCTCACAATCTCCTTTCCCTTCCTCCCCCACAACAGACACCCTGTGAGTTAGATGAAGATATTGGATTTATATCCCGCCCTCCACTCCGAAGAGTCTCTGAGCGGCTCACAATCTCCTTTCCCTTCCTCCCCCACAACAAACACCCTGTGAGGTAGATGGAGATATTGGATTTATATCCTGCCCTCTACTCCGAAGAGTCTCAGAGCGGCTCACAATCTCCTTTCCCTTCCTCCCCCACAACAGACACCCTGTGAGTTAGATGAAGATATTGGATTTATATCCCGCCCTCCACTCCGAAGAGTCTCTGAGCGGCTCACAATCTCCTTTCCCTTCCTCCCCCACAACAAACACCCTGTGAGGTAGATGGAGATATTGGATTTATATCCTGCCCTCTACTCCGAAGAGTCTCAGAGCGGCTCACAATCTCCTTTCCGTTCCTCCCCCACAACAGACACCCTGTGAGTTAGATGAAGATATTGGATTTATATCCCGCCCTCCACTCCGAAGAGTCTCAGAGCGGCTCACAATCTCCTTTCCCTTCCTCCCCCACAACAGACACCCTGTGAGTTAGATGAAGATATTGGATTTATATCCCACCCTCCACTCCGAAGAGTCTCAGAGCGGCTCACAATCTCCTTTCCCTTCCTCCCCCACAACAAACACCCTGTGAGGTAGATGGAGATATTGGATTTATATCCTGCCCTCTACTCCGAAGAGTCTCAGAGCGGCTCACAATCTCCTTTCCGTTCCTCCCCCACAACAGACACCCTGTGAGTTAGATGAAGATATTGGATTTATATTCCGCCCTCCACTCCGAAGAGTCTCAGAGCGGCTCACAATCTCCTTTCCCTTCCTCCCCCACAACAAACACCCTGTGAGGTAGATGGAGATATTGGATTTATATCCCGCCCTCCACTCCGAAGAGTCTCAGAGCGATTCACAAACTCCTTTCCCTTCCTCCCCCCCAACAGACACCCTATGAGGTAGATGAAGATATTGGATTTATACCCCGCCCTCCACTCCGAAGAGTCTCAGAGCGGCTCACAATCTCCTTTCCCTTCCTCCCCCACAACAGACACCCTGTGAGGTAGATGAAGATATTGGATTTATATCCCGCCCTCCACTCCGAAGAGTCTCAGAGCGGCTCACAATCTCCTTTCCCTTCCTCTCCCCTACAACAGACACCCTGTGAGGTAGATGAAGATATTGGATTTATATCCCGCCCTCCACTCCGAAGAGTCTCAGAGCGGTTCACAATCTCCTTTCCCTTCCTCCCCCACAACAGACACCCTGTGAGGTAGATGAAGATATTGGATTTATATCCCGCCCTCCACTCCGAAGAGTCTCAGAGCGGCTCACAATCTCCTTTCCCTTCCTCTCCCCTACAACAGACACCCTGTGAGGTAGATGAAGATATTGGATTTATATCCCGCCCTCCACTCCGAAGAGTCTCAGAGCGGTTCACAATCTCCTTTCCCTTCCTCCCCCACAACAGACACCCTGTGAGGTAGATGAAGATATTGGATTTATATCCCGCCCTCCACTCCGAAGAGTCTCAGAGCGGCTCACAATCTCCTTTCCCTTCCTCTCCCCTACAACAGACACCCTGTGAGGTAGATGAAGATATTGGATTTATATCCCGCCCTCCACTCCGAAGAGTCTCAGAGCGGTTCACAATCTCCTTTCCCTTCCTCCCCCACAACAGACACCCTGTGAGGTAGATGAAGATATTGGATTTATATCCCGCCCTCCACTCCGAAGAGTCTCAGAGCGGCTCACAATCTCCTTTCCCTTCCTCTCCCCTACAACAGACACCCTGTGAGGTAGATGAAGATATTGGATTTATATCCCGCCCTCCACTCCGAAGAGTCTCAGAGCGGTTCACAATCTCCTTTCCCTTCCTCCCCCCACAACAGACACCCTGAGAGGGCTGAGAGGGCTCTCACAGCAGCTGCCCTTTCAAGGACAACCTCTGCCAGAGCTCTGGCTGACCCAAGGCCATTCTAGCAGGTGCAAGTGGAGGAGTGGGGAATCAAACCCGGTTCTCCCAGATAAGAGTCCGCACACTTAACCACTACACCAAACTGGCTCTCTTAAGACTGCTGTAAAAAGATCAAGGTAGCCCCCTCTGCAAGCAGCAGTTGTTTCTGATTCTGGGATGATGTCGCGTCACGACGTTTTCACGGCAGACTTTTTACAGGGTGGTTTGCCATTGCCTTCCCCAGTCATCTACACTTCCCCCCCAGCAAGCTTGGGACTCATTTGACTGACCTCGGAAGGCTGGAAGGCTGAGTGAACCTCGAGCCAGCTACCTGAAAACCCAGCTTCTGCCGGGATCGAACTCAGGTCGTGAGCAGAGCTTAGGACTGCAGCTTTAACACTCTGCACCACGGAGCCGTAAAACTGGGCAATTTGGTCTATACCCCAGAACGTGCATGCTTTTCTGCAGCTCCAAAATATTCCTTAGCAGCCTGGGGGGGGGGGGGGGCTCCTTTGCTGCCACGACGTCCAGCTTTGGATGAACCTTCAAGGGCCTCTGCCCCCCACCCTCTGCTGCTGACAGACTCGTCTCGAGTGCATTTTGAGATCTGTTGTCCTGCACCTCGTTTACTTTTTCCCATCCGGCTTTGTCACGGAGAGCTTGAGAAGGAACATCTGGAGAGCCACAGACCGATGGCTGGGAAAGGGTAGCTGAGAAGGCATTTCGAAATTGGGAGGTTTGGGGACCTTTTAGCGACCGAAACCTTTGATTGTGAAGGCAAACGAGCAACAGTCTTCAGCAAGGGTGGAATGCTTAGCAGGAGCTCCTTTGCATATTAGGCCACACCCCCTTGATGTAGCCAATCCTCCAAGAGCTTACAAAAAGGAGCCCTGTAAGCTCTGGGAGGATTGGCTACATCGGGGGGTGTGTGGCCTAATATGCAAAGGCGCTCCTGCTAGAATTCCACACCTGGTCATCAGGATCAAAGAGCTAGATTCGAATCCAGTTGCTCCTTCAGGCTTTCACCTGGATAGCCCATGCTAGTTTGGTGTAGTGGTTAAGCGCGGGGGCTCTTATCTAGGAGAACCGGGTTTGATTCCCCACTCCTCCACTTGCAGCTGCTGGAATGGCCTTGGGTCAGCCAAAGCTCTAGCAGAGATTGTCCTTGAAAGAGCAGCTTCTGTGAGAGCCCTCTCCAGCCCCACCCACTTCACAGGGTGTCTGTTGTGGGGGAGGAAGGTAAAGGGGATTGTGAGCCACTGTGAGACTGAGGTTCAGAGTGAAAGGCGGAATATAAATCCAATATCTTCTCTCCGATATCTCCCTTACCTGGCATTACATTTTATGACATACATGGCCCGGCCCAACAAGGTCTCATTTATGTCAGATCCGGCCCTCATAACAAATGAGTTCGACATCCCTTCGATGTAGAGTCATCAAACGAAAGGATTAAACTTCTCACTGGCTGCTGTAGCTCTCCTCCCCCCCCCCAACCCCCCCAATTTTCAGCGCAGTCTCCTGGGAGCTTCTAATCAGCTTTCAGAATAATAATAATAAGCCTCATGGGAACTCCAGATAGTGGATCTCTCTCCACTGGGGATAGGTTGGCCTTCAGAGGAAGCCGTTCCCACCGTGTATTTGATCTCTTTGTTTAAAATGCAGCCTGCCCTTTACCCCAAAATTTCTGCCGTTATCAAAATAGCAAACGAGGCTGTAAAAACAGTAATATGGTTAAAACAGCGGTCGCAAATTCAGCCGATGGCGATCCGAAAAGTTACTGAACTGTAGGCAGCAGAAGGCTGGACTGGATGGACCACTGTTCTGATCCAGCAGGGCTCTTTTTAGGTTACGTTCATTCAACTGTAACGTTAGCTCTATAGCCCTACGTCACTTCCCGTGTACCAAGTGTTTGTGCTAACGAGAATGTGTCGGTCTCAGAACTGCTGCTCCACAAAGTTTAGAATCAAGACCCAGAAGGCACCAGCCATCCTTAACAGCTGTAATTAAATTGGGCATGCACAGTTGTGTTGTTCGTTTGGGTGGATTTTTTGGTACCATTTTCATATTCAGATGTGAGTTTCCTTCTCGGAAAGAGCAGTTTTCAGGGCCCAGTAGTCAGTGTGAAAGAAATCCAGGAGAGTTTTTCATTTAAAGCAGGAGTGTAAAACATGCAGTCTAGGGGCCGAATCAGGCCCCCGCAGGGCCCTCAAGCAACTGGCTGTCATCTGTGTGAGGACTCTTATCTGGGAGATAAGTTTTCAAAAGTTAGAGCTCCCATAGAACTCCCTGAGAGCCAGTTTGGTGTAGTGGTTAAGTGTGTGGACTTTTATCTGGGAGAAGAAGAAAAAGACTGCAGATTCATACCGCATCCTTCTCTCTGAATCAGAGACTCAGAGCAGCTTACAATTTCCTATATCTTCTCCCCCCCACAACAGACACTCTGTGAGGTGGGTGGGGCTTAGAGGGCTCTCACAGAAGCTGCCTTTTCAAGGACAACTCCTACAAGAGCCATTCGAACAGGTGCCAAGTGGAGGTGTGGGGAATCAAACCTGGTTCTCCCAGGTAAGAGTCCGCACAATTAACCACTACACCAAACTGGAACCGGGTTCGATTCCCCACTCCTCCACTCGCAGCTGCTGGAAGGGCCTTGGGTCAGCCATAACTCTCCTAGGAGTTGTTCTTGAAAGAGCAGCTGCTGTAAGAGCTCTCTCAGCCCCACCTACATCACAGGGTGTCTGTTGTGGAGGGGGTGGTGGTAAAAGAGATTGTGACCGCTCTGAGATTCAGAGTACAGGGCGGGATATAAATCCAATATCTTCATCTACCTCACAGGGTGTCTGTTGTAGGGGAGGAAGGAATAGGAGATTGTGAGCCGCTCTGAGACTCTTCGGAGTGGAGGGTGGGATATAAATCCAATATCTTTATCTACCTCACAGGGTGCCTGTTCGGGGGGTGGGGAGGTAAAGGAGATTGTGACTGCTCTGAGATTCAGAGTACAGGGCGGGATATATATCCAATATCTTCATCTACCTCACAGGGTGTCTGTTGGGGGTTGGGGAGGTAAAGGAAATTGTGACTGCTCTGAGATTCAGAGTACAGGGCGGGATGTAAACCCAGTATCTTCATCTACCTCACAGGGTGTCTGTTGTGGGGGAGGAAGATAAAGTAGATTGTGAGCCGCTCTGAGACTCTTCGGAGTGGAGGGCTGGATATAGATCCAATATCTTCATCTACCTCACAGGGTGTCTGTTGTGGGGGAGGAAGATAAAGGAGATTGTGAGCCGCTCTGAGACTCTTCGGAGTGGAGGGTGGGATATAAATCCAATATTTTCATCTACCTCACAGGGTGTATGTTGTGGAGGAGGAAGGGAAAGGAGATTGTGAGCCATTCTGAGACTCTTCGGAGTGGAGGGCGGGATATAAATCCAGTATCTTCATCTACCTCACAGGGTGTCTGTTGTGGGGGGTGGGAAGGTAAAGGAGATTGTGAGCCGGTCAGAGACTCTTCGGAGTGGAGGGCAGGATATAAATCCAATATCTTCATCTACCTCACAGGCTGTCTGTTGTGGGGGGGGGGGGAGGTAAAGGAGTTTGTGAGCCGCTCTGAGACTCTTCGGAGTGGAGGGTGGGATATAAATCCAATATTTTCATCTACCTCACAGGGTGTATGTTGTGGAGGAGGAAGGGAAAGGAGAATGTGAGCCATTCTGAGACTCTTCGGAGTGGAGGGCGGGATATAAATCCAGTATCTTCATCTACCTCACAGGGTGTCTGTTGTGGGGGGGGGGGGGAGGTAAAGGAGATTGTGAGCCGCTCTGAGACTCTTCGGAGTGGAGGGCGGGATATAAATCCAATATCTTTTTATCCGGTGAAAGGAGTTTTGGCTCTCAAAAGTTCGTCTCCACAGTGCTCCTGGACTCAGCTCTAAACCCAACCAGATCTCCCTTCCCGACTGCTTTCCCTTTTGGAAACAAACCCAGTTGTCTGCTTGGCTTCAGCGAGACCCCTGATGCTGGGATATGTTTATTTATTTGAGAATCCTTCCTCCCTTCCGAGAGAGCAAGAAACTCCCACCCGACCCCAGGCAAATCCCCCTGTGGCACGGCCGGCCGTTCCCATGGACTGAGAGCCAATTTAGTTGACCGGATCAGGCCGCGACCGCTCCAGCCACAGAGTTCCCTCCTTGCTTTGTTGGATCGCCTTGTGCGAGTGGCTGCCCACAGCCCTTCTCTCCCCCTGGGCCTCTGGGGCTGAGGCTGTTGGGCTTCCCGAGAGGCCTTGCAACCGCCTTTCCGCTTCCCTGGCATTAGTTTATGTGGCTTCGGTTACCAGCTCCAGTTTGGGGAAGTCCTAGAGATCGCAGGGAGGGCGGAGCCTGGGGAAGATGGCTTTTGGGGAGGGGGGGGACCTCAGCAGGCATATGATGTGGTAAACCAGGGGTGGCCAAACCTGCTAACAGGGGAGCCACATAAAATAAACGTCAGATATTGGAGAGCAGCAAGACGTGAACATCAGATGTCTGAGAGCCACAAGACATGAACGTCTGATGTCTGAGAGCCACAAGACATGTGCGTCAGATGTGTGAGAGCCGCAAGACAAGAACGTCAGATGTCTGAGAGCCGCAAGACAAGAATGTCAGATGTCTGAGAGCCGCAAGACAAGAACGTCTGATGTCCGAGAGCCGCAAGACATGAACTTCAGATGTCTGAGGGCCGCAAGACAAGAACGTCTGATGTCTGAGAGCCGCAAGACATGAACGTCAGATGTCTGTGAGCCGCAAGACAAGAGCGTCTGATGTCTGAGAGCCGCAAGACATGAACGTCTGATGTCTGAGAGCCGCAAGACATGTGCGTCAGATGTCTGAGAGCCGCAAGACAAGAACGTCAGATGTCTGAGAGCCGCAAGACAAGAGCGTCTGATGTCTGAGAGCCGCAAGACATGAACGTCTGATGTCTGAGAGCCGCAAGACATGAACGTCTGATGTCTGAGAGCCGCAAGACATGTGCGTCAGATGTCTGAGAGCCGCAAGACAAGAACGTCAGATGTCTGAGAGCCGCAAGACAAGAGCGTCTGATGTCTGAGAGCCGCAAGACATGAACGTCAGATGTCTGAGAGCCGCAAGACATGAACGTCAGATGTCTGAGAGCCGCAAGACATGAACGTCACATGTCTGAGAGCCGCAAGACATGAACGTCAGATGTCTGAGAGCCGCAAGACAAGAACGTCAGATGTCTGAGAGCCGCAAGACAAGAGCGTCTGATGTCTGAGAGCCGCAAGACATGAACGTCAGATGTCTGAGAGCCGCAAGACATGAACGTCAGATGTCTGAGAGCCGCAAGACATGAACGTCAGATGTCTGAGAGCCGCAAGACAAGAACGTCAGATGTCTGAGAGCCGCAAGACATGAACGTCAGATGTCTGAGAGCCGCAAGACAAGAACGTCAGATGTCTGAGAGCCGCAAGACATGAACGTCTGATGTCTGAGAGCCGCAAGACAAGAGCGTCAGATGTCTGAGAGCCGCAAGACAAGAACGTCAGATGTCTGAGAGCCGCAAGACAAGAA
Organism: Heteronotia binoei; assembly: GCF_032191835.1. NCBI lineage: Eukaryota > Metazoa > Chordata > Lepidosauria > Squamata > Gekkonidae > Heteronotia > Heteronotia binoei. The sequence goes on along the minus strand of NC_083243.1, from coordinate 8,785,525 downwards.
CGTCAGATGTCTGAGAGCCGCAAAACAAGAACGTCAGATGTCTGAGAGCCGCAAGACAAGAGCGTCTGATGTCTGAGAGCCGCAAGACAAGAGCGTCTGATGTCTGAGAGCCGCAAGACAAGAGCGTCTGATGTCTGAGAGCCGCAAGACATGTGCGTCTGATGTCTGAGAGCCGCAAGACATGTGCGTCAGATGTCTGAGAGCCGCAAGACATGAACGTCAGATGTCTGAGAGCCGCAAGACATGAACGTCAGATGTCTGAGAGCCGCAAGACATGAACGTCAGATGTCTGAGAGCCGCAAGACATGAACGTCAGATGTCTGAGAGCCGCAAGACATGAACGTCAGATGTCTGAGAGCCGCAAGACAAGAGCGTCTGATGTCTGAGAGCCGCAAGACATGAACGTCAGATGTCTGAGAGCCGCAAGACATGAACGTCAGATGTCCGAGAGCCGCAAGACATGAACGTCAGATGTCCGAGAGCCGCAAGACATGAACGTCAGATGTCCGAGAGCCGCAAGACAAGAACGTCTGATGTCCGAGAGCCGCAAGACATGAACGTCTGATGTCCGAGAGCCGCAAGACATGAACGTCAGATGTCCGAGAGCCGCAAGACAAGAACGTCTGATGTCTGAGAGCCGCAAGACAAGAACGTCTGATGTCTGAGAGCCGCAAGACAAGAACGTCTGATGTCTGAGAGCCGCAAGACATGAACGTCAGATGTCTGAGAGCCGCAAGACAAGAGCGTCTGATGTCTGAGAGCCGCAAGACATGTGCGTCAGATGTCTGAGAGCCGCAAGACAAGAACGTCAGATGTCTGAGAGCCGCAAGACAAGAGCGTCAGAGGTCTGAGAGCCGCAAGACATGAACGTCAGAGGTCTGAGAGCCGCAAGACATGAACGTCAGATGTCTGAGAGCCGCAAGACATGAACGTCAGATGTCTGAGAGCCGCAAGACAAGAACGTCTGATGTCTGAGAGCCGCAAGACATGAACGTCAGATGTCTGAGAGCCGCAAGACATGAACGTCAGATGTCTGAGAGCCGCAAGACAAGAACGTCAGATGTCTGAGAGCCGCAAGACAAGAACGTCAGATGTCTGAGAGCCGCAAGACATGAACGTCAGATGTCTGAGAGCCGCAAGACATGAACGTCAGATGTCTGAGAGCCGCAAGACAAGAGCGTCAGATGTCTGAGAGCCGCAAGACATGAACGTCTGATGTCTGAGAGCCGCAAGACAAGAGCGTCAGATGTCTGAGAGCCGCAAGACAAGAACGTCAGATGTCTGAGAGCCGCAAGACAAGAGCGTCTGATGTCTGAGAGCCGCAAGACAAGAACGTCAGATGTCTGAGAGCCGCAAGACAAGAGCGTCTGATGTCTGAGAGCCGCAAGACATGAACGTCAGATGTCTGAGAGCCGCAAGACAAGAACGTCAGATGTCTGAGAGCCGCAAGACAAGAACGTCTGATGTCTGAGAGCCGCAAGACAAGAGCGTCAGATGTCTGAGAGCCGCAAGACAAGAGCGTCAGATGTCTGAGAGCCGCAAGACATGAACGTCAGATGTCTGAGAGCCGCAAGACATGAACGTCAGATGTCTGAGAGCCGCAAGACAAGAGCGTCTGATGTCTGAGAGCCGCAAGACATGAACGTCAGATGTCTGAGAGCCGCAAGACATGAACGTCAGATGTCTGAGAGCCGCAAGACATGAACGTCAGATGTCCGAGAGCCGCAAGACATGAACGTCAGATGTCCGAGAGCCGCAAGACATGAACGTCAGATGTCCGAGAGCCGCAAGACAAGAACGTCTGATGTCCGAGAGCCGCAAGACATGTGCGTCAGATGTCTGAGAGCCGCAAGACATGTGCGTCAGATGTCTGAGAGCCGCAAGACATGAACGTCAGATGTCTGAGAGCCGCAAGACATGAACGTCAGATGTCTGAGAGCCGCAAGACAAGAACGTCAGATGTCTGAGAGCCGCAAGACAAGAACGTCAGATGTCTGAGAGCCGCAAGACAAGAACGTCAGATGTCTGAGAGCCGCAAGACATGAACGTCTGATGTCTGAGAGCCGCAAGACATGAACGTCTGATGTCTGAGAGCCGCAAGACAAGAGCGTCAGATGTCTGAGAGCCGCAAGACAAGAACGTCAGATGTCTGAGAGCCGCAAGACAAGAACGTCAGATGTCTGAGAGCCGCAAAACAAGAACGTCAGATGTCTGAGAGCCGCAAGACAAGAGCGTCTGATGTCTGAGAGCCGCAAGACAAGAGCGTCTGATGTCTGAGAGCCGCAAGACAAGAGCGTCTGATGTCTGAGAGCCGCAAGACATGTGCGTCAGATGTCTGAGAGCCGCAAGACAAGAGCGTCTGATGTCTGAGAGCCGCAAGACATGAACGTCAGATGTCTGAGAGCCGCAAGACATGAACGTCAGATGTCTGAGAGCCGCAAGACATGAACGTCAGATGTCTGAGAGCCGCAAGACATGAACGTCAGATGTCTGAGAGCCGCAAGACAAGAGCGTCTGATGTCTGAGAGCCGCAAGACATGAACGTCAGATGTCTGAGAGCCGCAAGACATGAACGTCAGATGTCCGAGAGCCGCAAGACATGAACGTCAGATGTCCGAGAGCCGCAAGACATGAACGTCAGATGTCCGAGAGCCGCAAGACATGAACGTCAGATGTCCGAGAGCCGCAAGACAAGAACGTCTGATGTCCGAGAGCCGCAAGACATGAACGTCAGATGTCCGAGAGCCGCAAGACAAGAACGTCTGATGTCTGAGAGCCTCAAGACAAGAAGGTCAGATGTCTGAGAGCCGCAAGACAAGAACGTCTGATGTCTGAGAGCCGCAAGACAAGAAGGTCAGATGTCTGAGAGCCGCAAGACATGAACGTCAGATGTCTGAGAGCCGCAAGACAAGAGCGTCAGATGTCTGAGAGCCGCAAGACATGAACGTCAGATGTCTGAGAGCCGCAAGACAAGAGCGTCTGATGTCTGAGAGCCGCAAGACATGAACGTCTGATGTCTGAGAGCCGCAAGACAAGAGCGTCAGATGTCTGAGAGCCGCAAGACAAGAACGTCAGATGTCTGAGAGCCGCAAGACAAGAGCGTCTGATGTCTGAGAGCCGCAAGACAAGAAGGTCAGATGTCTGAGAGCCGCAAGACAAGAGCGTCTGATGTCTGAGAGCCGCAAGACATGAACGTCTGATGTCTGAGAGCCGCAAGACATGTGCGTCAGATGTCTGAGAGCCGCAAGACAAGAACGTCAGATGTCTGAGAGCCGCAAGACAAGAGCGTCAGAGGTCTGAGAGCCGCAAGACATGAACGTCAGATGTCTGAGAGCCGCAAGACATGAACGTCAGATGTCTGAGAGCCGCAAGACAAGAACGTCAGATGTCTGAGAGCCGCAAGACAAGAGCGTCTGATGTCTGAGAGCCGCAAGACATGAACGTCAGATGTCTGAGAGCCGCAAGACATGAACGTCAGATGTCTGAGAGCCGCAAGACATGAACGTCAGATGTCTGAGAGCCGCAAGACAAGAACGTCAGATGTCTGAGAGCCGCAAGACATGAACGTCAGATGTCTGAGAGCCGCAAGACATGAACGTCAGATGTCTGAGAGCCGCAAGACAAGAACGTCAGATGTCTGAGAGCCGCAAGACAAGAGCGTCTGATGTCTGAGAGCCGCAAGACATGAACGTCTGATGTCTGAGAGCCGCAAGACAAGAGCGTCAGATGTCTGAGAGCCGCAAGACAAGAACGTCAGATGTCTGAGAGCCGCAAGACAAGAGCGTCTGATGTCTGAGAGCCGCAAGACAAGAACGTCAGATGTCTGAGAGCCGCAAGACAAGAGCGTCTGATGTCTGAGAGCCGCAAGACAAGAACGTCAGATGTCTGAGAGCCGCAAGACAAGAACGTCAGATGTCTGAGAGCCGCAAGACAAGAACGTCTGATGTCTGAGAGCCGCAAGACAAGAGCGTCAGATGTCTGAGAGCCGCAAGACATGAACGTCAGATGTCTGAGAGCCGCAAGACATGAACGTCAGATGTCTGAGAGCCGCAAGACAAGAGCGTCTGATGTCTGAGAGCCGCAAGACAAGAGCGTCTGATGTCTGAGAGCCGCAAGACATGAACGTCAGATGTCCGAGAGCCGCAAGACATGAACGTCAGATGTCCGAGAGCCGCAAGACATGAACGTCAGATGTCCGAGAGCCGCAAGACATGAACGTCAGATGTCCGAGAGCCGCAAGACATGAACGTCAGATGTCCGAGAGCCGCAAGACAAGAACGTCTGATGTCCGAGAGCCGCAAGACATGAACGTCAGATGTCCGAGAGCCGCAAGACAAGAACGTCTGATGTCTGAGAGCCTCAAGACAAGAAGGTCAGATGTCTGAGAGCCGCAAGACAAGAACGTCTGATGTCTGAGAGCCGCAAGACAAGAAGGTCAGATGTCTGAGAGCCGCAAGACAAGAGCGTCAGATGTCTGAGAGCCGCAAGACAAGAGCGTCAGATGTCTGAGAGCCGCAAGACATGAACGTCAGATGTCTGAGAGCCGCAAGACAAGAGCGTCTGATGTCTGAGAGCCGCAAGACATGAACGTCTGATGTCTGAGAGCCGCAAGACAAGAGCGTCAGATGTCTGAGAGCCGCAAGACAAGAACGTCAGATGTCTGAGAGCCGCAAGACAAGAGCGTCTGATGTCTGAGAGCCGCAAGACAAGAAGGTCAGATGTCTGAGAGCCGCAAGACAAGAGCGTCTGATGTCTGAGAGCCGCAAGACATGAACGTCTGATGTCTGAGAGCCGCAAGACATGTGCGTCAGATGTCTGAGAGCCGCAAGACAAGAACGTCAGATGTCTGAGAGCCGCAAGACAAGAGCGTCAGAGGTCTGAGAGCCGCAAGACATGAACGTCAGATGTCTGAGAGCCGCAAGACATGAACGTCAGATGTCTGAGAGCCGCAAGACAAGAACGTCAGATGTCTGAGAGCCGCAAGACAAGAGCGTCAGATGTCTGAGAGCCGCAAGACATGAACGTCAGATGTCTGAGAGCCGCAAGACATGAACGTCAGATGTCTGAGAGCCGCAAGACAAGAACGTCAGATGTCTGAGAGCCGCAAGACATGAACGTCAGATGTCTGAGAGCCGCAAGACATGAACGTCAGATGTCTGAGAGCCGCAAGACATGAACGTCAGATGTCTGAGAGCCGCAAGACAAGAGCGTCAGATGTCTGAGAGCCGCAAGACAAGAGCGTCTGATGTCTGAGAGCCGCAAGACAAGAGCGTCAGATGTCTGAGAGCCGCAAGACAAGAGCGTCAGATGTCTGAGAGCCGCAAGACAAGAGCGTCTGATGTCTGAGAGCCGCAAGACAAGAACGTCAGATGTCTGAGAGCCGCAAGACAAGAGCGTCTGATGTCTGAGAGCCGCAAGACATGAACGTCTGATGTCTGAGAGCCGCAAGACAAGAACGTCAGATGTCTGAGAGCCGCAAGACAAGAACGTCTGATGTCTGAGAGCCGCAAGACAAGAGCGTCAGATGTCTGAGAGCCGCAAGACATGAACGTCAGATGTCTGAGAGCCGCAAGACATGAACGTCAGATGTCTGAGAGCCGCAAGACATGAACGTCAGATGTCTGAGAGCCGCAAGACATGAACGTCAGATGTCTGAGAGCCGCAAGACATGAACGTCAGATGTCTGAGAGCCGCAAGACATGAACGTCAGATGTCGGAGAGCCGCAAGACATGAACGTCAGATGTCCGAGAGCCGCAAGACATGAACGTCTGATGTCCGAGAGCCGCAAGACATGAACTTCAGATGTCCGAGAGCCGCAAGACAAGAACGTCTGATGTCTGAGAGCCTTAAGACAAGAAGGTCAGATGTCTGAGAGCCGCAAGACAAGAACGTCTGATGTCTGAGAGCCGCAAGACAAGAAGGTCAGATGTCTGAGAGCCGCAAGACATGAACGTCAGATGTCTGAGAGCCGCAAGACAAGAACGTCTGATGTCTGAGAGCCGCAAGACATGAACTTCAGATGTCTGAGAGCCGCAAGACATGAACGTCAGATGTCTGAGAGCTGCAAGACAAGAACGTCAAATGTTCGAGGGAGGGAAGGAAGGAAAAATATAGATGGGGAGGGAGGGGCAGGGAGAGGTAGAAAGAAAGCAACTTTAACTTAAAATGCATACTCCAAGCTGCTAGCAACAGGGCAGTGGGGACTTCAAGAGCCACACAATATGTGTGAAAGAGCCACCCCTGTGTGAGACAGCAGGCTGGACTAGATGGACCACTGGTCTGATACAGCAGGGAGGGCTCTTCTGATGCTCTAATGAAGACCTCAGTCTCTGTTCCCTGTTGTTGGTCCTGCAGAGGAACTGGCTGGTCGCTGTATGAGATTGGAGTTTGGGCAAGATGTACCACTGGTCTGACCCAGCAGGGCTCTTCTAATGTCCTTAAGATCTTGGCTTCTATACCCTGTTCTTGGCCCTCCAGAGGAACTGGTTGGCCACTGTGTGAGACAGGAGGTTGGACTAGATGGACCCTCACCGGTCTGATCCAGCAGGGCTCTTCTTAGGTTCTAAACAAACTGTGCGCTCTAATTGGGGAGGAGATTATGATAAGTGTCCCAGAGAAATCAATTGTACTAAATGAAGCCAAAAAGAGTCTTCAGGGGGGGGGGGGTAAAGTTTATTATAAAAGAGTGGGGAGAAAAAGGAAAAGGGTGGTTGGATTCGAGAAGTGGCAGAACCAAAAAAAATACAGGGTAAAGGCATAAGAACATAAGAGAAGCCATGTTGGATCAGGCCAATGGCCCCTCCAGTCCAACACTCTGTGTCACATAAGAACATAAGAGAAGCCGTGTTGGATCAGGCCAGTGGCCCCTTAAGTCCAACACTCTGTGTCACATAAGAACATAAGAGAAGCCGTGTTGGATCAGGCCAGTGGCCCCTCCAGTCCAACACTCTGTGTCACATAAGAACATAAGAGAAGCCGTGTTGGATCAGGCCAGTGGCCCCTCCAGTCCAACACTCTGTGTCACATAAGAACATAAGAGAAACCCTGTTGGATCAGGCCAGTGGCCCCTCCAGTCCAACACTCTGTGTCACATAAGAACATAAGAGAAGCCATGTTCGATCAGGCCAATGGCCCATCCAGTCCAACACTCTGTGTCACATAAGAACATAAGAGAAGCCATGTTCGATCAGGCCAATGGCCCATCCAGTCCAACACTCTGTGTCACATAAGAACATAAGAGAAGCCATGTTGGATCAGGCCAATGGCCCCTCCAGTCCAACACTCTGTGTCACATAAGAACATAAGAGAAGCCATGTTGGATCAGGCCAATGGCCCATCCAGTCCAACACTCTGTGTCACATAAGAACATAAGAGAAGCCATGTTGGATCAGGCCAATGGCCCCTCCAGTCCAACACTCTGTGTCACATAAGAACATAAGAGAAGCCATGTTGGATCAGGCCAATGGCCCCTCCAGTCCAACACTCTGTGTCACATAAGAACATAAGAGAAGCCATGTTCGATCAGGCCAATGGCCCATCCAGTCCAACACTCTGTGTCACATAAGAACATAAGAGAAGCCATGTTCGATCAGGCCAATGGCCCATCCAGTCCAACACTCTGTGTCACATAAGAACATAAGAGAAGCCATGTTGGATCAGGCCAATGGCCCCTCCAGTCCAACACTCTGTGTCACATAAGAACATAAGAGAAGCCATGTTGGATCAGGCCAATGGCCCATCCAGTCCAACACTCTGTGTCACATAAGGGAAGCCATGTTGGATCAGGCCAATGGCCCCTCCAGTCCAACACTCTGTGTCACATAAGAACATAAGAGAAGCCCTGTTGGATCAGGCCAATGGCCCATCCAGTCCAACATTCTGTGTCACATAAGAACATAAGAGAAGCCATGTTGGGTCAGGCCAATGGCCCCTCCAGTCCAACACTCTGTGTCACATAAGAACATAAGAGAAGCCATGTTGGATCAGGCCAATGGCCCATCCAGTCCAACACTCTGTGTCACATAAGGGAAGCCATGTTGGATCAGGCCAATGGCCCCTCCAGTCCAACACTCTGTGTCACATAAGAACATAAGAGAAGCCATGTTGGATCAGGCCAATGGCCCATCCAGTCCAACATTCTGTGTCACATAAGAACATAAGAGAAGCCATGTTGGGTCAGGCCAATGGCCCATCCAGTCCAACACTCTGTGTCACACAGTGGCCAAAAAAGTCAGTTGCCATCAGGAAGTCCACCAGTGGGGCCAGGACACTAGAAGCCCTCCCACTGTGCCAACCCAAGCACCAAGAAGACAGTGCATCATAAGAACATAAGAACACCCATACAGCATACACCCAGACAGCAGAGAGATCCTCATGTGCTAGTGTTAGTCAGAGCGTTGTGCTACCGTTAAAACGGAGCAGAGGTTATCCGGGAAGGACTGAAATGGGTGAAGGGGTGTCTGGCAGGGTTACAGTTACCTGGAGGCTGTACATGTGGGAAGTGAATTATTATCCTCTAGGCAGCTTCCTCGTGCTGGCCTGGCTCCCATCAGCCAGAATCCGGCTGGCCCCAGGTGCGAATTCCTAAACTCCCACACAGCTTGTCCTTCTCTGCGTGGCAGACAGAAAGCAAGGAGAGAGGAATGCCACACCGAGGCATTCTTGACAGGACCACTTTCCTAGCAGGCGTTGTTCGAACTTGCCCAGGCTGGGAGGTTAGTAGAGCGAATGTCATTGGTTGAGTGTGAATTCAGAGACAGTCTCCCTGGGAGGACCTGGCTCCTTATGAACTCAGAGCATCTGAGCCAGTTTGGTGTAGTGGTTAAGTGTGGAGCCTCTTATCTGGGAGAACCAGGTTTGATTCTCCACTCCTCCACTTGCAGCTGCTGGAATGGCCTTGGATAAGCCAGAGCTCTGGCAGAGGTTGTCCTTGAAAGGGCAGCTTCTGGGAGAGCTCTCTCAGCCCCACCTACCTCACAGGGTGTCTGTTGTGGGTGAGGAAGGGAAAGGAGATTGCAGGCCGCTCTGAGACTCTGTCCTTGGAAAGGCAGCTGCTGGGAGAGCCCTCTCAGCCCCACCTACCTCATAGGGTGTCTGTTGTGGGGGGGGGGGCAGGGGAAGGTAGAGGAAATTGTGACCGCTCTGAGATTCTGAGTATAGGGCGGGGTATAAATCCAATATCTTCTTCTTCTGCCAGGCCTGGATTAAGGCACTGTGAAGTCTTACGTTCAGCTTCTGGCTCAGCCAACCATTTTGCAGGGTCTCTGAGGCTGCCCGTCGTCTTAATTGGATGGCATTAAAAAGGCGAAAGTTCTTTTATAGGGGTTGAGCAGAAACACAGGAAATCGTTGAGGGTCTGGCTCACGCTGTGAGGTAAATTTGTATCTGCGGTTTCTCCTGCCTACGTCAGCCTCCCTTTCCTGCCTCCCGGCCTTTTCCCGCTCTGCCTTTCTCCCTCTGCGTGCGCCTCCCCCCCCATCCCAGTCTTCAAAATGTACCTCTAGAACAGCTGTCGGCAGCTGTTATTTAACAACAGTCGAGTTCTGAATCTGGGGCTTGGTTTGTAGTCGTGAAAGACGACTCAAGTCCTCAACAAATGCTGGGTTCGTTGCCTTCGTAAGAAGACGGTGCCGCCGAATAGGCCAAGGTTAAGCCAGGTGTTTGCAGCCCTGGTGGTCACGATCCTCTTAGGTGCTCTTAGGTGAGAGCCAGTGTGGTGTAGTGGTTAAGTGTGCGGACTCTTATCTGGGAGAACCGGGTTTGATTCCCCACTCCTCCACTCGCAGCTGCTGGAATGGCCTTGGGCCAGCCATAGCTCTGGCAGAGATGTCCTTGAAAGGGCAGCTTCTGGGAGAGCTCTCTCAGCCCCACCCACCTCACAGGGTGTCTGATGTGGGGGGAGAAGATACAGGAGATTGTGAGCCACTGTGAGACTGTCCTTGAAAGGGCAGCTTCTGGGAGAGCCCTCTCAGCCCCACCCATCTCACAGGGTGTCTGTTGTGGGGAAGAAGATATAGGAGATTCTGAGCCGCTCGGAGACTGTCCTTGAAAGGGCAGCTTCTGGGAGAGCTCTCTCAGCCCTACCCACCTCACAGGGTGTCTGCTGTGGGGGAAGAAGATATAGGAGATTTTGAGCCACTCTAAGACTGTCCTTGAAAGAGCAGCTTCTGGGAGAGCTCTCTCAACCCCACCCACCTCACAGGGTGTCTGTTGTGGGGGAAGAAGATATAGGAGATTGTGAGCCGCTCTGAGACTGTCCTTGAAAGGGCAGCTTCTGGAAGAGCTCTCTCAGACCCACCCACCTCACAGGGTGTCTGTTGTGGGGGAGGAAGGGAAAGGAGATTGCAAGCTGCTCTCTGTCCTTGAAAGGGCAGCTGCTGGGAGAGCCCTCTCCAGCCCCACCCACCTCACGAGGTGTCTGTTGTGGGGGAGGAAGGGAAAGCTCTTTCAACCTCACCCACCTCACAGGGTGTCTGTTGTGGGGGAGGAAGGGAAAGGAGATTGCAAGCCGCTCTCTGTCCTTGAAAGGGCAGCTGCTGGGAGAGCCATCTCCAGCCCCACCCACCTCACAGGGTGTCTGTTGTGGGGGAAGAAGATTGTGGGGGAAGGAGATTGTGAGCCGCTCTGAGACTGTCCTTGAAAAAGCAGCTTCGGGAGAGCTCTCTCAGCCCCACCCACCTCACAGGGTGTCTGTTGTGGGGGAGGAAGGGAAAGGAGATTGCAAGCCGCTCTCTGTCCTTGAAAGGGCAGCTGCTGGGAGAGCCATCTCCAGCCCCACCCACCTCACAGGGTGTCTGTTGTGGGGGAAGAAGATTGTGGGGGAAGGAGATTGTGAGCCGCTCTGAGACTGTCCTTGAAAAAGCAGCTTCGGGAGAGCTCTCTCAGCCCCACCCACCTCACAGGGTGTTTGTTGTGGGGGAGGAAGGGAAAGGAGATTTTGAGTCACTCTGAGATTCGAAGTGGGGAGTGGGATATAAATTCAATTTCTTCTTCTCCTCCTCCTCCTCTCTTGCCAGTAGAATGACCAGATATGAATGCCATCAACTAAATCGGGAGTCTCCAGTGCGATGCCCGTGAACACCAAGGCAACCCTGGGCACTTTTCCTGGCCCCTGCCAAATGTTGAGAGAGTGGGTGGGGCCCGGTGCACCTTTTGCCCAGGAGGGCTTCTGATTGGCTCTGCAGGTTTTTACAAAGTTGATTCGGCAGCAGCTGCCACTGCAGCACAAAGCCCGTCATGCAGCGAAGCTGTGGGCAAGGGAATATTTAAACAGTATCGTCATTTTAAAGGCATCCTGTTAAACAGAGATTCCGCCGGAAATGTTATAAAATTGCTATTAGAGTTAAGCAAGACCTCACTCCCTGACCTTTTGTGGTTGGCTCCACAAAAGCCAGTTTGTTGTAGTGGTGAAGAGCAGTGGAGTCTGGTCTGGGGGACTGGGTTTGATTCCCCACTCCTCCACACGCAGCTGCTGGTGTGACCTTGGGCCCACCCCAGTTCCCTCAGAGCTGTTCTCTAAAAGGGCAGTTCTCTCAGAGCTCTCTCAGCCTCACCTTCCTCACAAGGTGTCTGTTGCGGGGAGAGGAAAGGAAGGCGATTGTAAGCCGTGCCGAGACTCTGCGTAAAGGAAGAGGTACGAACGAGGCCAGCCCTAGGCTATTTGACACCCTAGGCAAAGTTAACTTTTGGCACACACACACTGCACTGATAGTCACCCAGTCACATGGGGGTGCCCAGTTCGTCACCCCAGAAGGCCAGTGCCCAATAGTCTGGGCCTAGTTTGCCTAATGGCAGGGCCAGTCCTGGGTATGAATCCAGTCTCGTCATCTTCTCCTCCTCTCCTCTTCTCTTGCCAGTAGAATGACCAGATGTGAATCAGTTTGGCCACTGTGTGATACAGAGTGTTGGACTGGATGGGCCATTGGCCTGATCCAACATGGCTTCTCTTACATTCTTATGAGAGCCAGTTTGGTGTAGTGGTTAAGCGTGCAGACTCTTATCTGGGAGAACCAGGTTTGATTCCCCACTCCTCCACTAGCAGCTGCTGGAATGGCCTTGGGTCAGCCATAGCTCTCGTGGGAGTTGTCCTTGAAAGGGTAGCTGCTGTGAGAGACCTCTCAGCCCCACCCACCTCACAGGGTGTCTGTTGTGGGGGAGGAAGGGAAAGGAGATTGTAGGCCGCTCTGAGACTCTGTCCTTGAAAGGGCAGCTGCTGTGAGAGCCCTCTCAGCCCCACCCACCTCACAGGGTGTCTGTTGTGAGGGAGGAAGATAAAGGAGACTGTGAGCCACTCTGAGACTCTTGAGTGGAGGGCGGAATATAAATCCAATGTCTTCTTCTGTGGCAGTCATTTTGTCATTGGCTCCACCTTCTGCAGCAGCCATTTTGTAGCTGCACCCACTATGCTGTGTGAATTCCAAAGGTGCCTACAGTCTGGGAAAAGTTAGGGATTCCTGAAACAAATAAAATCATTGTACCAGCTCACCGACACGGCTGTTGTACCTCAACACCTAGCTTGAATAACTATTGCTGTATCTGAAAAAGTGAGCAGCCACTCAGTAAAGTTCATACGCCACCACAAATGTTGTTAGCCTTTAAGTGCTACTGGGTTCTTACTCTTTTTCACTGTTGTATGCCGCCTTGAATCTTAAGGGAGGGTGGGGTACAAATAGTTTAATACAGGGGTGTCAAACTCATTTGTGATAAGGGCCAAATCTGACATAAACGAGACCTTGTTGGGCCGAGCCATGTTGGGTCGGGCCGTGTGTGTACCTATTTAAGGTTAGGTAGCAGAGATACGGTAAGAGCCCCGTGCAGTCGGAGCCCTCTGCTCACGACCTGAGTTTGATCCCAGCGGAAGCTGGCTTCAGGTAGCCAGCTCCAGGTTGACTCAGCCTTCCATCCTTGTGAGGTCGGTAAAATGAGTCCCCAGCTTGCTGGGGGGGGGAAGGGTAGAGTACTGGGGAAGGCAGTGGCAATCCACCTCGTAAAACGTCTGTTGTGAAAACGTTGTGAACGCAACGTTACCTCAGAGTCAGAAACAACAGGCTTCCTCGGGAGGTGGTGGGCTCTCCTTCCTTGGAGGTTTTTAAACAGAGGCTAGATGGCCATCTGACAGCAATGAGGATCCTGTGAATTTAGGGGGAGGTGTTTGTGAGTTTCCTGCATTGTGCAGGGGGTTGGACTAGATGACCCTGGAGGTCCCTTCCAACTCTATGATTCTATGACTGTCGTTTGCACAGGGGACTACCTTTACCTTTTTTTTAGCAGAGAGATATATTTTATAAAGAACACAGACAAACCCAAATATGTATTTTTAAAACATGCTTAAAATGTGAGCACTCATATGCTTTCTTTGTATTTCTCCCATTGGATCCAGGGAACTGGGCAAAGGAAGTTCTGACTCCTTCCTTCCCCAGAGGACTGGGGGGAGCCTCAGCCAATAGAAGGAAGAGAGACCTGGCTCAGTAGCTCTGCTTTGTGTTTCAGAGAGCCTTGCAAAGCAAGCTGTTCCTCCCCCCTTCCTCCCCAAGGGAGGAGCCTCAACTAGTGGAGGAAATAGAGGTTTTGCTCTATAGCTCCTGTGCAATTGAGCAAGCCTGGCAAAGCAAGCTGAGATGCAGAAGGAAGCAAGAGAGAGGGAGAAGGAAGCAGATGACACCCAATTGCACGGGAGGGCTGATAGAACCCTTCCGGGGGGCTGATTCAGCCCCCAAACTGCATGTTCGACACCCCTGGTTCAATAAATAAATAAACACTTTCCCTATGAAGAAAGGTTAAAACGTTTGGGGCCCTTTAGCTTGGAGAAACGTCCACTGCGGGGTGACATGATAGAGGTTTACAAGATAATGCATGGGATGGAGAAAGTTGAGAAAGAAGTCCTTTTCTCCCTTTCTCACAATACAAGAACTCGTGGGCATTCGATGAAATTGCTGAGCAGTCGGGTTAGAACGGATAAAAGGAGGTACTTCTTCACCCAAAGGGGGATTAACATGTGGAATTCACTGCCACAGAAGGTGGCGGCGGCTACAAGCATAGCCAGCTTCAAGAGGAGGGTTAGATAAAAATATGGAGCAGAGGTCCATCAATGACTATTAGCCACAGTGTGTGTGTTTGTGTGTGTGTGTATTTATTTATTTAATTTTGGGGGGGGCCACTGTGTGACACAGAGTGTTGGACTGGATGGGTCACTGGCCTGATCCAACACGGCTTCTCTTATGTTCTTATGTGACACGGAGTGTTGGACTGGATGGGTCACTGGCCTGATCCAACACGGCTTCTCTTATGTTCTTATGTGACACGGAGTGTTGGACTGGAGGGGCCACTGGCCTGATCCAACACGGCTTCTCTTATGTTCATATGTGACACAGAGTGTTGGACTGGATGGGCCATTGGCCTGATCCAACATGGCTTCTCTTATGTTCATATGTGACACAGAGTGTTGGACTGGATGGGCCATTGGCCTGATCCAACATGGCTTCTCTTCTGTTCTTATGTGACACGGAGTGTTGTACTGGATGGGCCATTGGCCTGATCCAACATGGCTTCTCTTATATTCTTATGTGACACAGAGTGTTGGACTGGAGGGGCCTATGGCCTGATCCAACATGGCTTCTCTTATGTTCTTATGTGACACAGAGTGTTGGACTGGAGGGGCCATTGGCCTGATCCAACATGGCTTCTCTTACGTTCTTAAATAAATGTGATTTATTTTTATTTTTTTACAGATCCGCGTCTTCCTGAACAGATTTACCGGCGACGGGGACTACAAAGAGGACCTTCGTGCCTTGCGCTTCCTCTCCATCAACTCCATCATCGACCCCTGGGTTTTCACCATCCTGAGACCTCCCGTCCTGCGCCTCCTCCGATCTGTGTTGTGCTGTCGGATGCCGCGGAAGCCCCGAAAAAACGGCCGGGAGAGAGCATCCGTCGCCGCGTCAAAGCCCACCACGCTGACTGATATCTGCAAAGAGTAGGACGCCACGTTTTTGGAGAGAGGGCGGTTTGGAATCCCGGGCTGAGACGGGTCCTCGGGGTCAGTGAGGAAACTTTTCGACGTGGAAAGCTGACTGGAAGTCGTGCTCTCCGAGGGAGAGGCCCACCATGTGTGGATCTGGGGTTGCAGCCGGTTTCCTTAGACATTGCACTGCATTTTATCACCTGTAGCTGGATTGGCAGGGATGTGACTCCCTGTCATGGAAGAAGAAGAAGAATTGCGGATTTATACCCCACCCTTCTCTCTGAATCAGAGACAA